>NC_064811.1:120724348-121005482 GCF_023721935.1 Panthera uncia
GGGGCGCCTGGGTGGCTCAGTCGGTTAAGCGTCCGACTTCAGCCAGGTCACGATCTCGCGGTCCGTGAGTTCGAGCCCCGCGTCGGGCTCTGGGCTGATGGCTCAGATCCTGGAGCCTGCTTCCGGTTCTGTGTCTCCTTCTCTCTGCCCCTCCCCCCTTCATGCTCTGTCTCTCTCTGTCTCAAAATAAATAAATGTTAAAAAAAAAAAAATTTTAGATATAACACTGAAAGCCCAAAACACGAAAGAGAAAATTAACAAGCTGGACTTCATTAAAATTAGAATCTTCTGCTCTATGATGAATGCTGTTATGAGAATGAAGACACAGGCCACAGACTGGGAGAAAATATTTGCAAAAGACATATCTGATAAAGGACGGATACCCAAAATATACAAAGAAGTCTAAAAACCCAACAGTAAGGAAGCAAACAACCTGATTTAAAAATATGAACAGACACCTCACCAAAAAGGATATACAAAAAACAAACAAGCCTGTGAAAAGATACTCAACATCATGTCATTAGGGAGCTGGAAATTCAAACAACAATGGCATACCATTACACACCTATTAGAATGACTAAAATCCCCCAAACTGGCCATACAGAAACTCTCACTCGTTGCCAGCGGCAGTACAAAATATTGCAGCCACTTTGGAAGGCAGTTTGGCAATTTCTTATGAAACTAAACACAGTTTTGCCGTCCGACCCAGCAAGTGCACCCTAGGTATTTACCCAAGTGAGTTGAAAACATGTCCATCCAAAAACCTGCACACAGATAGATCTTTATAAGCAGCTTTACTCATAAATACCCAAAGTAAAGACACGGAGGAATCTCAAATCCATAGCGTTTAGTGAAAGAAGCCAAACTAAAAAGGTTGCCTGCTGTATGACTCCAGCTATATGACGTTCCGGAAAAGGCAAAACTTTAGAGACAGTAAAAAGATCATGGCTGCCAGAGGTTTGAGGGGAGGAGGGGAGGGATGAATAAGTGAAATAGGGTAAAACAAAGTGAAATTGTGGTAAAACAATTCTGTATGATACTGTAATGGATATATGACAGGATGCATCTGTCAAAACCTATAGAACTGTCCAAATAAAGCTTAACTTTATGTTAAACCCTACTGTAGGCTTACTTCAAAAATCACTTAGGAAGTTGGGGTGGCCAGCAAAGAATGCAGACTGAGACTCAAGCAGTATCACAAATGTATGAAACAGCCTCACTGCAGAGGGGTTGAGGAAAAGGTGTTGACCCAGGTAACCTAGAAATGAACGGAGTCTATTAAGTAAAGTCAAAAGACACTGCACAGAAACACTGTACTCTGGCTGATAAAATAGCTTTCTGTGGGGTATAGGTTAACAATGTTGATACTGCTGTCCATATACACTGAAATTGAACAATTAAATAACTTGATGGCAAATGGTGGTAACCAGGTTTCTCACGGTTGAGTGGGAGTTTACAGATATGCAAGAGAGATTATAATGATCAATATGGTGATGAATTAAAGTTAGAGACATCAATAAGAACATAAGTTTAGGGGTACCTGGGTGGCTCAGTCAGTTAAGCATCTGACTTTGGCTCAGGTCTTGATCTCGCGGTTTGTGAGTTCAAGCCCCATATCAGGCTCTCTGCTATTAGTGCGGAGCCCCCTTCGGACCCTCTGTCCCCCTCTCTCTTTGCCCCCTCTTACTCGTTCTCTCTCTCTCTCTCAAAATACATAAGTAAACTTAAAAAAAAAGAACTTGTTTAACTTAATATAGATTCAGATGGTTGCACATAGAAATATTTATAGACAAGTTTATATACATGGATTAACACACACAGATATATTCCTTTGCTCTGTCAGCTGAGAAGACCTAAAAGAAATAACACCCCAGTAACAGTGAACACACATAGCACCCAGATCTTGGTTTCTAATACCATTCTCCAATAAAAGGAGCCAGGACTAATTGGTGAAATGGCTAACTCTAGGCCTATGGCAAGAGATAGATGAGCCTGGAGGGTCTTGTCGTTAGAGAAAGAAAGGAAGTGCTCAAAAACAAACAAATACCAATGATGGACGTATGTCAGAGTGACACGGTCACCAACTGAAAGGGCTCCCAACAGCTAAAGCTAGAACAAGTTAAGCAACCAGATAAATAAAGTAGTAATTGGATTATAACTCAAAGCATAAAATTGATACCTGTAAGTCCATGGTGATAGAAAAATGATTGAATAAATTAATAATTGGGGGAGAAGAGACAAATCTCCTCTGCAAAAGAATTCCAAAAAAATTTGGTAAATACTCCACCCTAAGAGAGGGACAGCATGACTCCCCACTTCTTTGAATTGTTTTTTTTTAACGTTTATTTATTATTGAGAGACAGAGACAGAGCATGAGCATGGGAAGGGCAGAGAGAGAGGGAGACAGAGAATCCGAAGCAGGCTCCAGGCTCCGAGCTGCCAGCACAGAGCTGGATGCAGGGCTGGAACTCACAAACTGTGAGATCATGACCTGAGCCGAAGTCGGACGCTTAACTGACTGAGCCACCCAGGCACCCCGACTCCCCACTTCTGTAGTGTGGGATGCACATACTGACTCCTTTCCGAGAGTGTAGCACGGAGTGGAGAATAAAAAAGGGAACTTTAAAGTGGAGAAACCTAACAAATATTAAGTAAGCTAGGTGATCAAGGTCGATGTTAACAGTTATAAACCATGTAGATAGTATGATGTGATAAAAAGGCATTTTACTTTTGTGATCTTCCTCTCCAAAACCTATAACCTGTCTAATTCTGAGAAAAACATTAGATAAATTCCAGTAGAAGGGCATCCTGCAATATTCCTGACCAGTACGCTTCAAAGCTGTCAAGGCCATAAGAAATAAGGAAAGGCTGAGAAAGTCATAGCAAAAGGAACCTTAGGAGACATGACAACTAAATGTAATGTGGAATCCTGGATGGGCTCCTAGAACAGGAAAAGGACAGTAGGTCAAAGACTAAGGAAATCGGAGTAAACTACAGACTTCAGTTAATAATAATGTATTGATATTGCTTCATTAATGGCAATAAACAATCCAAGCGAACGTCAGATGATAATAATAAAGGAAACTGGGTGCAGGTGGTGGGGTAATATGGGAACTCTGTCCTATCTCCTCAATTTTCCTATACATCTAAAACTGTTCTGAAAAAGAAAATCTATTAATTAAAAGAAAGTTGAAAATTAAACTGTTGTTTTTTAGTGTCAGTTCCTATCTCTTTCTTTCTCTCTCTTTCTCTCTCTCTTTTTTTTTTTTTTTTTTTTTTTTTTAGAGAAAGAGGGAGAGAGAGAGAGAGATGGTGCAAGTGCTCAAGGGGCAGAGAGAGAGAATCCCAGGAGGGGCAGAGGGAGAGGAAGAGAGAGAGAGAGAGAGAGAGAGAGAGAGAGAGAAGCAGGGCTCACCTGAAGTGGGGCTCGGGTTTTACCCAAAGCGGTGCTCCATGCTCAACCTCTGTGGGGCTCCAACTCACGGACTGTGAGATCAGGACCTGAGCCAAAGTCAGATCCTTAACGACTGAGCCACCCAGGTGCCCTCCCTTTCTTTAATAGCAGAATTTACTCGATATCACTAAAGGCAGGAGAATTACCCCTCAATGCCCTACATGCTGGCCTTCATTAAATATGAGAGATCAGCTGATGCCATCTCTAATAATAGTAAGGGGAAGTCAGAACCTATGGCCACAAATGAAAAATTCTACATTTGGGCTTAGGAGAAGGGAATATGGGATTTCTAATATCCCAGGACTCTAAGATTTATAACAACTATAACTAAGAAAGTTACAACCCCATTACACAAACTTCAATTGTGACATTCCCAAGATGCTCAGTCTTCATTATTGTGCAGAAATGAAGACAATGAAAAATACTTTCAGTTCAGTTTCCAAGTGTACAAAGAATATTACATTTGAATAAGCTCCATCAAATACACTAAATTTTGCCTTGTTTAACCAGTATCTATTTTCCAGACTTTTTAATTTGATGTGATTTTTTATAACTTGGAATCCTCTGGGATTTCTAGGAATACATTGTTCCTTTGTGCAAAGGTGGCAACGAAGTCCATGAGATTTGTAAATTTGTTTCAGGCTGTTGCCTCTGGTCTTTGTAAGATGGAACACTAAAAGAGAAAAAACAAAACCAAACAAAAAACCTGGAATCCTTCCACTCTTTGCAAAACTTCTGCATTTGTTAGTGAAGGGACGCTAGCAGTCAGTTTCATGCCTACATTTTACAGATGTACAAACAAAGTTTTATGAAGTACACCATTTAGCCCCATCTCAGAGCTAAGTAGGAGTGTAATCATAATCCTTGATGCAGGGTCACTATTTCGGACCCCCAATCCACGGGTTCTTTTCCATTATCACACTGTCTCCTCAGCCTGCGTTTAGGATAGGTATTTAATTAACTTACGCTGCTTTCCCTGTGCTGACACTCACAAGCCAGAATCCACATGGCACCACTGATAGTGGAAAAATGTCCTCATGGTTTCAACTCATTCAGTGCAAGCTGCCTTTGAGATAATTCCATTTCCAAAGGGAACAATTAAACAAGGTAGTCATTATCAGGAGTAATGACACCCTACTTCTTAGAGAAATGTTATTATTAAGCAGAAGATGGAAATTTACCCATGATTCAATTTCTCAACATGCCACCAATGTTAGAAAGACTGTAACTACAGCAGAGATGCAATAAAATAGAGAAGTCTCCACTCCTTTCAAAGAGAAAAGCTTTATGGCTGTAAAATCTGTGGAAGAATGTTTTTTCAGCAAAACTCAAAAAGATTCTGCATTCAAGATTCTGTATGGCCTATAGCATGAAGTCCAAAATCCTAATGTGGTGTGTTGGATAATCCTTGTTTGCCCTCCAGAACCACTTTGCATCCTTTTTCACTCTGCTCTGTACCCTGGCAGTCTGATTTCCACAATCCACCTCACTTAGGTTTCCTTATTTTCCAGCTTCCAGTTGGGTTTGGCCAATGGGAGGCATAAATAAGAGATGGGAGGGTAAGAGAAGAGAAATGGTATTTGTTTCCCAATGATCGTGTCCCTGTGTTTGAATTCATAGTTCTTGTTAGACAGCGCCTCTCCATGCTGGATTCCCATACATCAATGAATGATTTAGCTTCCCAGCAGACACTTGGCAAACTCTGGAAATATTTTTGACTATTGTCACAATGAAAGAGGGAAGTTGCTACTGGTATCTAGTGAGTCGAGCATCCAGGGTTGCTGCAAAACATCCTACAATGCACAGCTTAGCCTCTCGCAGCACAAAATTATCCAGTTTAAAATGTCAATAGTACCATTGTTGAGACATTCTGCAACACTTGGTTCTTCGCTTTGTCCTTTTAGTCTTTGATGCAGCATGGTTGCCATTATAGCTAGACCCAGGATGTTTTACCATCCCTTTTTGGTTTCCTTAGCATGTCCACCCTTTTGTAAATATACCCCTCATTAAACTCTTCAATTATTCCCCTTGGGTGCACTATGTCTGGCAGGGCCTCTGAATAATTATACATAACAAACAGAACCCAACAGAAGACCTGCCTCTGGCCTGTCTTTCCTAAATCCCCCAGCATCTTATGCTTCAGCCATGCCAAACCACTTATAATTGTCAGGACACGCCAGGATTTTTTTTTTTTCCCCCAAGGTTTTATGCCTTTGTTCACACTGAATTCTCTATTCGGAATGCCTTTTCCCAGCTTCCATCCCAACTTGATCGACTCAGCCCAAGCCTATCCACAAAGCCCCAGGACAATCCCCAGCCTGTGTTATTGTAGGTCAAACTGACCTTTATATTCTTGGGCTTCCATCATACCCTAGGTGAATATGTATTCATAGTACTGTTGACTCTCTATTGCATGTGCTTAATTGCATGTGTGTTTACATTTCTATATCACTACTATATTCCTAGCACTTAGCACCACATCTGGAACATGACAGACACTCAGTAAATTGTGGCTGTATAAAATCATTCAATCTATTAATTCAACACATAGTTTTTTAAGTGCTTGCTCTGTGCCAAACTCTTCTCAGAAATGAGAATACAGCAATGAGCAAAACAGACAAAACTCCCTGCCCTCAGGGCTTACATTCTAAAGGAAGAGACATGATAAACTGTTTTTTTTTTTAGTTTATTTTTATTTATTTATTTAAGTAATTTCTACACTCAACATGGAGCTTGAACTCACAACCCCAAGATCAAGAGTCACATACTCTTCTAACTGAGCCAGCCAGGTGACCCCAGACACAGTAAACTAGATAAACAAGTAAAATGCATAGTAGAAGGATACGGGTTGTAGGAAGAGTTTGGTTGTGGTAGGGTGAAACTTTAGGTAGGGGAGCCTGGTAAGGACTTGCAGAGAAAGTGACATTCACAGGGAACATACCAATATACTGAGTACGGGCCAGAAGAGGTAAAGCAACATCTTTGAGGATTTTTCCATGTTATAAAGATAGAGATTGAGGAAGAGAGTGGACTGGCTCAAGGTCACAGAGCTAATAAGTACTACAGCTAAGGGGTGTGGATCCGACTTCGCGCCAAAGCCCTTACCATAGCACCACAACTGCCTCCGACAAGGGCCCGAGAACAGTCACAGTGAGCCTCTCATTTTGCCAATTCCTCAAGTGGGCTTTCTCACTACCATTGAATGAAGTTTTTCAAACGCCAATTATGAGTCCAAAAAATGTCAGAGGAGAGTAGAAAAATCTATCTTCTCTGAACAGGAAAGGACAGGTAGATATATTCTCCTGAATTGAAAGAGAAGAAACAACTAGATTATTACCACTTACCTTTATGCATGTTCTATATTTATGATAGTAAGGCCTGGAAAAGGGTTAAATTCTTCTTCCTTTTATATTCAGGAAAACCGACCTAACTAGTGTTTTTCTCTAGTAAACAAAAAGATCAGAAACCAAAGTGTGTGAAGTGCTCTGATTTCACCAAAGAAAAGTACTAAATTATCACACCAGAGCACTAACATTTTGTTTTCTCTCTCCAAGAAGTTGGACTGATCTTGTTCTGTCTCCCAAGTTTCAGATCCATCAGCCTCGACTACAGGATGGACAATAATAGGTATATTTGCTTGCCATTTTCCTTAAATATAGTCCAAGCATCTAAAGAAAGTTTGGAGTTTCTAATGTCTTTTTCAGTTTGCTTGATTGTGGATGAGTTGGAATTGTAGCTCTAGGTTCCAGTCCAGAACCTGAAAGAAAATTAGGCCAAATAAAATGAATTTAGGCAGTAGTGGAGAAAATATATTAACAAAGACCAGGACTCTTGAGATGTTGTTTTTCACTGGCTTTAATCATGAGGATCAAACTTCGTCAATGAGCATAACTGCTTTGTACCTTTAACATGTGGGCTTGGTTGGTGGGAATTGCATAGGCCAGGGATTTATTCATAGGAATTTGGATTATTTTAGTATATCAACAAACTTTATGTTATTTTGAAGCAATAAACATATTAATACTTCACACTTCTCTTCAATGTTTCATCAGAGACCTTTCCAATACTTTAAAAATAAGTTTTCCAGGGGTACCTGCGTGGCTCAGTTGGTTAAGCATCTGACTCTTGGCTTCAGCTCAGGTCATGGTCTCATGGTTTGTATGTTTGAGCCCCGCATCAGGCTTCGAGCTGACAGTGCAGAGCCCGCTTGGGAATATCTCTCTCCCTCTTTCTCTGCCCCTCCCCTGATTGCTCTCTCTCTCAAAATAAACTTTAAAAATTAAAAAAAAAAAAAAAACACTAAGTTTTCTGGACCATGAGTATTCTAAGATGCAATTTTCACTGCTGGCTTCATATGTATATAATGACAGGGAAGCAAAAAAGATGGGCCAGGGTCAAAAAGAGAAATGTGTGTCGGCACTGAAATTGAATTCCTGGACCCACATCCGGGTGTCACGTTACCAAACAGGAGGAGATAAAGATGGATATTCTATCCAGGCTGAGCTAGAAGGTGCCATTCCAATGATTTGGGCAGAAATTGAGTTTGCAAAAATGAAAGTAACATTAGAGGCAAGAAACAAGATAGAGGAAACTCAATTTTCATCATGCAGAGATGAGAACACTTGGAGGGCATTTGAATGTGTTCTTTTCATATATCCAAGGAAACAAAAATCTCATAAGGTGGCTGAAACTCCTTAAAGGTACATCTCTATTTGAAGAAGTCAGTATGTGAAGAAAGGATAAGCCAAATGCTTATTTAGAAACCAAAGATCTATCTTTTTTTGTCAGACAGACTGGGTTTAGATTCTAATTTGCCATTGGCTAGCTGAGTGACCATGGGCGTCTTTCTTAACCTCTCTAAAATTCAGTTGTTAAGAGGACCAAATGATGTAATACATGGAAAGCACTTGTCATTCTCCTTGGCACGTAGTCTACATTCAATAAACAGTAGCTGCTGCTGCTTCTACTACGATTCCCCTTCATTTCACCACGTCCCCACTTACATTTTCATCCTTTGCATTTTATTCAACTACATTATTATCTAGACTGGGAATAAGGAGTCAGAAAGCTGACACACCCAATTAATCCTCAGATCAGAGGGTTCAATTGCCTCAAAACCTGGCGCCCACGTTTTTCATGTGTTTCTTGTGAAAGAATGGTTTCACTGGAAATGACCTCACCTACCTTTCTAAAATGATGGAGCTCATCTGAACATCTGGTGTGAAACCATAACTACCCCTTAACATGGATTTATTTTTTAAATCTCTACAATTATCTTTTTATCCTTTTATCTCAGTGAGAAGCTATTCTTCCTCTTCCTCTGAAGTTACCTTCCCCTAAGGTTCCAGTATCCTTGGGAAAATCACTCCCACATTTTCCTTATTCTCTCTATTTACCTTTAACAAAATCACAAGATGTCTTAAAAATCTTTGTAAAAAGTGATACGTACAAATATCCAAGTAGAAAAAAAGAAAGTAAAAAGTACTGAAAATTCTAACCACCTAGATTCACTATCATTAACATATGTGACCATTATTTCGGACATCTTTCTATTTTTACACATAAAAGAACAATAAATAGATATAATTGCTAGAAGAATCAAACTATATTTTTAAAAATTTTTTGATGTTTATTTATTTGAGAGAGAGAAAGTATGTGTGTGTGAGAGCAGGGAAGGGGCAGAGAGAGAGGGAGACACAGAAATCTGAAGCAGGTTCCAGGCTCTGAGCTGTCAGCACAAAGCCTGACCCAGGGCTTGAACTCATGGACTGAGAGATCATGACCTGAGCTGAAGCCGGATGCTTAACTGACTGAGCCACCTAGGCACCCCCAAAATCAAACTACTTTAAAATATAAAATATTAAGTTTATTTTTATTTGAGAGTCACAGACAATATAATATTTTGCCATTACTCAAAGTGGCTTCAGGCTAACTTTCTAAGTGTCATTCAACAAACTGGCCTTTACATTAAATTAACTTTTGGTAATTGGATCAGTGAATTAGCTTTTAGTGAATTGGCCTGTTTCTTTTTGAGTAGGAAGTCAGTAGTACTGCCTAAAGAATCAGAGGATTAAATATTTATATAATACTTTATATATGTATATTATATAACATTATAGTAATTATAGTAAGACTAATTACTATAGTAATCATAGTAAAATTATAGTAAGACTAAGACAAAGACATAAACCTTCCAAGTAATCAGAAGTATTGCACACACATATAGACACAGGAAAGGAAAATATATATATATATATATATATATATATATATATATATATGTATATATATATTTATAAAACTTTAAAGCACTAAACCAGCGAAAAAGTGGCAAAAGCAAACCCAAATGTATCTGTGATAGCAATAAGTACAAATGGGCTAACATCACCCCTTTAAAAAGATCTGATTGAAAACAGGAAAAATGACTATAAATGTTTAAAAAGAAAGCTAAACTTCTGTATCCCTTCCCTATCCCAAATAGCCATGAGGTCTCTAATGAGCCTCAGCAAAAGGCTGGAGATTACTTGCCCGAGAACTTGAACCAGGCAGACTGACTCTGGACTTGGAGATACCTGGAACACCATAAGGGTGAGTGTGACACAAGTCCTACTGAGAGGTGGGAACCACCAACTTCCTTGTTCAGGTCCTGGAATTCAAGCAATCATGCTTAACCCTGGCCCAATCCTGCTTGCAACTGGAGAATTTCTTTCAGATGAAAGTCACTGGTTACAAGAGACAACCAAGTCTCTCTGATTACTCCTCAATGAAGCTCACCAATATCCAAGCTCCATCACTGCATATTGAGTCCCAATCCACTTTCCACCTCCTCACTATTAAATATGAACTGACAACAAAAGATTGTCACACATTCGAAGAAAGTTTCTAACACAAAAGGCAGAGAGGAAAAAAACAAACTGAAATAATTGTAAAAATAAAAAAGGAAAGAAGAAAACTTTAAGAAAATTAATAATTCAAAGGCTCCTGGGTGGCTCAGTTGATTAAGCATCTGACTTCAGATCATGCAAAGTCATGGTCTTATGGTTTGAGTTTGAGCCCCACATTGGACTCTCTACTGTCAGCATGGAGCTGGCTTTGGATCCTCTGTCCCCCTTTCTGTATCCCCCCACCCCCCACTTGCATTCTCCCTCTCTCTCTCTCAAAAACAAAAATAAAAATAAATAAACATTAAAAAAATTAAAAAAGAAAATTAATAATTCAGAGACATAAGAGAATACATTACATGAATGAAACAAGAACATATATATTTATACATGGAACATTCAGAGAACAAAAAAATAACTCCTTTCATATTACTCATCAGATACCAGAAACTAACATTTCCTAAAGGATAAATAAAATAATAAGAAACATTTCCCAGATAGAATGGGGGTAAAAGAAATAAAACATGGGGAAGAAAATTAATACATTATTAGGGGTTCATGAACAAATATATAGATTTCTAGAAAATAACAAAAGAAAAAATGGAAGGGAGGAAATTATGAAATAACTAATAATTTTTTAAATTTTTATTTATTTTTGAGAAAGAGAGAGCGTGAGCAGGGGAGGGGCACGGGGGGGGTGGGGGGTGGCAGGCAGAGAATCCGAAGTGGGCTCCATGCTGACAGCAGCAAGCCTGATGTGGGGCTCGAACTCACAAACCATGAGATCATGACCTGAGCAGAAATGGGATGCTCAACCAACTGAGCCACCCAGGTGCCCCACTAATAAAAAATGTCTATCGAAGAACAGGATTTTCCAGATTGAAAGGGCACAATGAGTGCAGCAGACTAATGGAAAAATTACTTCCCCTGAGATAGATTGTTGCAAATTTCCAAAACATCAGGGATAAAGATAAGTTTCTAAAAGTGTGCAGAGAGAACACACAAATGTTTGAGGATCAAATTGGCAAAAGACTTAACACCATTAGCAGTAGAGGACAACAAAGCAATTTTTAAAAATTTTTGATGTAATTATATCCCACTTATAATTCCATTTCCAGCCAAAGGATAAACTGTAGGGTTTGAACAAATATAACTTGAGAATGTAAGGGCTCAAGGATTTTCTTTCCATGCACACTTGCCCAGAAGGCTAATATGAGATGTGACCTGACACAATGCGGACATAACCAAGAATAAAGAAGATGTGCAGGTAAAAAGGACTCCAGACAGGAAAGGAATTCCCAGGATAATGATGAAAGTAAGGTCTAGGCTGAAAGCTGGCCAGGACCCAGAATGCCACACAGTCCAGACAGGAGCAGGACACAGGAACACAGAAGACACATTTTCAAGAGGAAAGTGAAGTGTATAGAATGCTTGATATGCTTGATCATATTTAACAGAATTTTTCAGTTCTGGTAAGGGTTTTGTATGAAAAACCATACAAAAAGGAGGCAATTTTTAACTCCAGTAAACAAAACAGAATAAAACAAATAAAAGTCATCAAAGAAAGGAAATTCAACCATTGTATAACTACATATCACGTCTGTGAATAGTAGTTACGATCTTATAATATGATCACTGAATATTGATTGAACTTCAAAGTAAGAGGAAAGAGGAAAGGAAGGGAAATGTATAGTTCTATGTATATGTATGCACATAGATGATGTGGGTTGGGGGCCAGTTGTAAAAGAGCTAAACCCTCTGCTATAGGAAATCCATATGTGATATCTATATTGAAAAATTACAAAATAGCACCACTAATTAGTACAGAGATACATACTAAAAGAAATATCTAAGAAAGTTGAAAATTGCTGCCTCAGGGTGATGGAAATTGGGACTGGGGATGGATGGGGCAGGGAAAACTGAACATTTGAAAAAGAGTGAGCAGTTTGAGTATACAGTCAAAATATGCACATGAGATGACTTCAAACCTCAATATGCAGTACTAGAAGGAAGCGGTTACCAAAATGTTTAAGTACTAGAAGGAAGCGCTTACCAAAATGTTTAAGAAAGAAACCCAAAAATTTTATTCCCAGTTAAACTTCAAGTGTAAAGGCAACAGAAAAAATTTTGAATGTATAAAAACTCAAAGAATAAAGATCCTGTGACCTCTTTGAAGAAGTCAAACTTCAGCCAATCAAATGATAAGTGAAAACACTACAGTCAAATAATTGACAAAGAGCATTCAATCCATTTAATTGGTAAAACTAAAGCAAATTGTGAGCATAATGGTCCAGAAGAGACTATAAATATTATAAATCATGAAAAAACATAAATGAGATAACTGAAAATGTTGAGGAAAGGGGGAGATAAGATGAAAGACAAATATACAGATTCCCCAAACTTTTATGACCAGGGGTAAAAATGTAAAGATAAATCAGGTAATGCAGGTATAATTTTACTTCACGTTGTAACAATGAACAGTAAGAAAAATAACAACCAAAATAGGTGGTTGAGGGGTAATGTGGAGATTCTTTCCTTTGACCAAACCTAAATCAGGCTCCTCCGGGTTCTCTTTCTGACTGGTCCCCGACCTTGAATTCTGTCCATGGCCCATTTAGTCTAGTTTCAGCAAGAATCCTGATGGTTCAGTTTTGAGAGAATCCTCCACTCTTGACATCTGGTCAAATTCCTCATCCTCCCAACTTGTATCTTCATGATCCTGGCCTGCCTTCAGCAAGAATCCTGTTGAGTTGGTCTAGCAAGAATCTTCCTAGCCTTGATGTTTTGTCTTAGGACTTGTCCATCCAGTGACTACCTCCCTGTTCCTTGGCTATGAGTTCTCACTTTTCCTTATTGTGTTTGGAGTTGAGCCTGATCTGTCTCCCCTACGACAAAACCTATTGTAGCAGTTCCCCTGAATAAAATTGGCCTTATTGTCTTTAACAAGTGCCAAAAATAATTTTTTCGTTAACAGTAGAATGTAAGGAAGAAGAGAGAGAAATATACTATAGCTACAGACCAGTGTCCTAAAAGTCATTCAACAACCTGGCCTTACAGCAAATAAACTCTTGGTAATTGATCAACGAATCATCTTTGGGAAAACTTCCTTTTAATGAATTGGCTTGTGTCTGCTTGAACAGGAAGCCAGTGAATACTGCCTAAAGAAACAGAGGAGCGAATATTTTATATAATACTTTATATGTGTATATTATGTAAAATTATAGCATAAAAAGAAAACCACTAAAACAAAGACATACACCTTCCAAGTAATCGAAAGTGTTACACACACATCCACACTCAAGGAAATAATATTAAAAAACTTTAAAGCAATAAAACAGCACCAAAAATGGTAGATGTAAACCCAAATATATCCATCATAGCAGTAAGTACAAATGGGCTAAAATCACTCATTAAAAAAATCTGATTGGATTTTTTTTTTTTTAACCTCAACCACTCTCAGGATACAAGGCTCTATACAAGAGAGTTTATTGACAGTTGTGGTGTCCAGCTGCCTAGATTTAAATCTGTGTTATTCGGGGTAACTTACTTAATTTCTCAGTGCCTCAGTTTCCTCCTTAAAAAATATGTGGGATATTAAGTAAAGTTAACTCACAGAATTATTGGGAAGATTTAGGAAGTTAATATATGTAAAGCTCTTAGAATGGTTCCCGTGACATAGTAAAAGCTCAATAAATATTGTCTCATTGCTATGACATGAGTCATATAAAATCAAATGATTCAAAAACGTTGAAAATAAGAGGATGGCCAAAGTCATATCCATCAAATGCCAACACAAAGAAAGCAGGGGTTTGATCTTAGTACAAGGAAAGACTGGATTAAAGGCAGGGTATTTAAATAAGACAAATAAGGGCAAAATATAATGATAAGTGCAACATTAACATTCATAAGGTAAAAATACAGGAAATATAAAGATAAATCGGCAGGAATCAACACAGCTAAGAACACCAAGTCAAGATGGTTTCATTGGGGAATTCTACAAATTAAAAAAAAAAAAAAAAAGAATAGGTGATTCCAAAGCCATTTGAGCTGTTCCAGAACAAGAAGAAAAAGAAAACCAAAATAAGTTCCTGATGAATCAAAGACCTCAGTGTTATAGAAAAAAAACACTTGGGAAAATTTAAAGATATAGCCTCACATAAAAAAAAAAAATGTTTTTTTCAAAAAAAGTTCACCAGGGCGCCTGGGTGGCTCAGTCGGTTAAGCATCTAACTTCAGCTCAGGTCATGATCTCACGGTTTGTGAGTTTGAGCCCCGCTTCAGATTCTGTGCTGACAGCTCAGAGCTTGGAGTCTGCTTCAGATTCTGTGTCTCCCTCTCTCTCTGCCCCTCCCAAGTTTGCACTCTGTGTCTCTCTCTCTCTAAAATAAATAAACATTAAAAAAAATTGTTTTTTAAAGATATAACCTCAAAGTGAGGAAATAGGACAAATTCCAGAAGCCCTAAAACAAGATTAATAAATTCAACTTCAAAAATATATTTTTAAACTTCTACATAGCAAGAAGTCAATAAAACATGTCAAAAGAGAAATAATTTATTAGAAGAAATATTTCCAATACTCATTATAGGTAAAGAAACCATTTCTTTAACATATAAAGCACTCCTACCAGTCAGAAGGAAAATGAATTTCCCCTTCTGAAGATATGTATTTTAAAAACAGACAATAGTACAAAGAATATGAATGATCAGTCACAGGAAAGGAAATAGAAATAGCTTTAACATACAAAATGCTGCCTGATAATAGTTGCTTTTGACCCAGAACTTCTATGTAAATATGATATATTTGTAAGAATATATTTATTCTGTTGCTGTTTTTAAAATTTAAAAAATTGGAAATAACATAAATGCAGGGCCTATGGTAGACAGAATAATGCCCCCCCCCCCAATGATGCCCATGTCCTAATGCCCAGAATCTTTGAATATAGCAAGAGGGAATTAAGTTTGCAGATGGAATTAAGGTTGTTAACTGGCTGACCTGGAGATGAAGAGAGTAGCTTGGATTATCCAGGTGGGCCCAAGGTAATCACAAGTGTCCTTAGAAGGGGAAGAGAGCTGCAGGAGAGTCTGTGTTAGACTGATGTGGTGTAAGAAGGACTCTGGACCACTGCTATGAAGATGGCTGTGGGCCCACGGATGCAGGCAGCACTTAGAAGGTAAAAAAGGTAAGAAAACTGATTTCTTCTCTCGAGCCTCCAGAAAAGAACAAAGTCCTTATGACACCTCAATTTGAGCCCAGTGAGACCCATTTCAGATTTCTGATTTCCAGAATTCTGCTATAATAAATCTGCGTTAGTTTAAGCCCCTAAATTTGTGGCAACTTGTGACAGCAGCAATAGGAAACTAATACCAGGGTGAATTAAAGAAGTTATGGTAACCCATACACTGGCATGCCATGCAGCCTTCACAGAAGAGTGGGAAACTCTATCATGGAATGATCATGGAAAACTCTCTGGAATATATATTAGTTGAAAAAAAAAAAAACAAACAAAAAAGAAATGGAACAGTATATATGGTACCACCACCTGTTGTAAGGAAGGGTTTTTTTTATAATTTTTTTTAACATTTCTGTTTATTTTTGAGAGGCAGAGAGAGACAGAGCACAAGCTGGGATGGGGCAGAGAGAGAGAGGGAGACACAGAATCCGAAGCAGGTTCCAGGCCTGAGCTGTCAGCACAGAGCCCCATGCAGGGCTCAAACCCACCAACTGTGAGATCATGACCTGAGCCACAGTCGGATGCTTAACCAACTGAGCCACCCAGGCACCCCAAGAAGTGTTAAAATAAAGACATGCAAGAAACTAGAAACCAGTTACTTCCGGGCAGAGAAAGTAGGAGGCTGGGACAGAGGAGGCAGGCAGGAAAACACTTCGACTACATATCCTTCGGTAACTTTTAAATAAATAACAGATATTTTATTTAAAAATAAAGAAATGTGATTTTACCAAGGAAGCTGTCTTGATTCCTCAAAAGGGATCAGACTTTTGTATAATATACTCTGAAACTCTCAAAACTTTCTGTACTTCTTCAGAACTAGATACAAATGGTCCTCAACTCCTGATGGTTCAACTTAAGATCTTTTGACTTTACGATGGCTGTGGAAGTGATATGCATTTAGTAGAAACTGTACTTCACATTTTTAATTTTGATCTTTCCCTGGGCTAGTGCTATGCTGTATAATACTCTCTCCTGATGCTGGGCCGTGTGATCACAGGCATACCCAACCGATACACTGACATCACTTCTGCACCCACACAACCATTCTGGTTTTCACTTTCAGTATTGTATTCAATGAGTTACAGGAGGGACTTAATACTGTATTATAAAATAGACTTTGTGTTTGGTGGTTTTGTTCAACTGTAACTGGTCTGTTAGGAACACGTTTAAGGTAGAATAGGTGAAGCTATGATGTTTGATAAGTTAGGTGTATTCAATGTATTTTGACTTAGTATATTTTCAATTTACAATGGTTATATCAAGATGTAACCCCATTGTAAGTTGAGAAAGATCTGTAGCATTATAAACTTAACCTCATACTTTGTAACAATATCACATTAAAACAATTAATTGTTGGCCTCAGAGTATTTATTCAATATCTGTCTTACCCATTAGACTATATAATATTCGTGAAGCTAGGGACCAGCTTGTATTTTAATAGTACCTACTACAGTGTCTAGCACTTACTAAGTATTTGTTGAATAAATAGATGAATTAGGTAATGAATGCAGCCAAGTAAAAAGAGTAACAAAGATTCATACTCCAATCAATTATGATTTTCAAAACCAGATAATGAATCCTCAAATGCAACATTAAGAAATAAGAGCATACAATGAAGAATATTATTGAAAGATCTATAAATGTCTAGCTATAAATAACTATCCTTCTCATATGGAACTGTATTAAATCACAGTTAAATCTGGTTCTCAAGCTTTCTTTATCTACAGAAAAAAGTTTCAACTATTTTTCAACTCCTGGTGTTAAGATCCCTGGACTGTGTTCACAGATTGAAGCCATTTAACACAGGGGTTGCCTTTTTACAGCTGTTTGCAGTATCAGCTGTCAGTTGAGAGGCCTCTAATTCATAGGCTTTCTCTGTTTGCTCTCTCTACCTCACTGTGTCTGTTTCTTGCTGCTGCTGCTGCTGCTGCTTCTCACTCCAACTCTCAGCTTCTTTCTTTTCTTTTTTCTTCATCAGAACATAGAGGCTGAAAGGCAGGGAGAAAGGGATCACTTTTCTATAGGCCTGGTAACCCCATGACTGCCTACAGTCAGGAATAGTGTACCACAGGACAATTCTTCAGAGAGAATGCTGTTCATTCGCCAACATCATTGTTTTCCTTCTGGGCATTCGGCTAGGCTATATTTTCCAGGCTCCTTTGTTGTTAGGTGGAACCATATATATGGGTTTTGGCCAATGGAACATGGGTCAATCATGGGTCTAGTGGCTGGATACAGAAACCTCGTGAACTCTCAAACCTTGGAGGATGCTTCCACTAAATTGGAAGCAGCCTGGGTTTCTGAGTTGCCATTTGAAAGAAAGTTACTTGGAAGATCCATCCAACCATGGACACCCGTGTTGGACTGTTTCAGGTGAAAAATAACTTATTTTAAGCCATAAAAATGTTGGTAGCTTTGTTACAATTCAGAAACTGGTACCTTGAAATGGGGTGCTGCATAGCATAAACCTAAAATATGGGAGTGATGTAGTGATTGGTGAGAAAACCAATGGTAGTAGCTAGAATGATGGAAACTATGCTATAAAGTGGCAAGACACTTCGAAAAGTTGTCACTTGCAGTAACTTGAAGGAAGACCATGTACTTACTGAACAGAGCTCTAGGGGAAGTGGTTGGAAATAATTTGAGCGCAGTGTGTGTTGGTCACTATTAGCTGTCTTTGGTAATGTTTAATAGAAAAGAGGGGCGCCTGGGTGGCTCAGTCGGTTAGGCGTCCGACTTCGGCTCAGGTCACGATCTCACGGTCCGTGAGTTCGAGCCCCGCATCGGGCTCTGGGCTGATGGCTCTGAGCCTGGAGCCTGCTTCCGATTCTGTGTCTCCCTCTCTCTCTGCCCCTCCCCCGTTCATGCTCTGTCTCTCTCTGTCTCAAAAATAAATAAACGTTAAAAAAAAAAAAAAGACATAAGTTCAGGAAAGAATTGGCTGGTTTGTGAGCTGAAATGAAAAGGAATAAAGAGTCAAGAAATACAGGACGTTGAAATGTTAGGGTAGCCAATACCTTTTAGATTCCCAAACAGTAAGAGATAAGTCTTTGAGTATCAAAAATAATGATACTCTTCAGTATTCAGTATCATCAAAAGACTCAGCTCCAGGGCAAAGATCAGATTAGGAATGTGGCCTTTCCAGATATTCTTTTAAATGGACATAGGGTAGCAGGCATTACCAGGGGAGAATGGCTTGTGGTGAGGAAACAAAGAAATAAAGTAATTTTGAGAATTATATGTATGCAAGAATTTTGGGTGTCTTTGGCAGTACAAGGACCTGTCTAAAGTTCATTAAGTTTGTAAAGGAATTTTATTGTCAAAGGTACGACCATTTAAAAAATTCTTTGAAATGTTAAACAACTTTTGAGATTAAAAGTCAATCCAACACAAAGCAACCTATAAAACTGTAAAAGCCCTAAGGAGAGCATCCCTCAGATGTGGCCAAAGAAGATGATGGACAATATGTTACCTCCAAGAGGATAGGTATAGAGGCTGGGGAGAACTTTGGATCATGGAGCTCCCAACAGAGAGCTGAGTCAGGGCCTAACTGAACAGAGTAGAGAGATTTCAAAAGGTCTATACAGTGGGATTTTACAATCTAGCACCTGCTTTGTGTCTTCTTATCCTTTCTAAATAAGAGTTTTTATTGTGGATGTACATCCCTGTCCCATAATTTTTCATTGAGGGCAGAAAGAAAGGGACACTTTCTGCCTTTTTACAACCATAAGGAACTCTCTCTTAGGCCAGATGGAGAGGACTTACATCACCAGGAGATCCTGGACCTGGATCTGGATGCAAGGACTGGTTGGAATTTTAAATTGTTCCTTTGGGAGAAGGTTGGGTGTGTTCTCTGTGTGGGAAGAAGTTAACAGAACCTTGGTGAGTCGAAGGACAGCCTGAGGCAAAGAGAGTGTTACAGGCTCACCAAAACTAGTTCTCTCTTCTTCTTAGACACAGAACTAGATGACGTTTCCCAGCCTCCTTCACCCCAAAGTTTGGTGAGGCCAGGTAACTGAGTTATTACCAGTGAGATGTAGGCACAAATTGCCACTTCTAGGCCTGGTTCATAATAATTTTCCATACAGTCATTCATACTCTCCCTTTGTCAGCCAGAAGCAGAGTACCAAGGAAAGTTTCTGAAGTCCTAGGGCACAGGTCCATAAAGAGGATATGAGTTTATGGTCCATGGCTGCTTTCATGCTACATGTGTGCCCTCCAGAGCCTAGAATACTAACTAGCTGATCCTCTACAAAGAAAGGTTATGAATCGCTGCTCTAGAGAATAACAGAACCATTGGATAGAAGGAGCCTGTCTTCTCAGTCACAACCACCACTCGGAGAGCCTACAGGCCAGGAATACTCACGTTGAACTATTGCGTAAGCTAGTGATAAGTTTTTGTTGTAATCTGCCACTGTGATATGGAAGTAATAACATTTCACTCACTCTACATACAGTTATGAAGGCATATGTTTATCTTGCATTGCATAGCTAAAAGCTTCTCATTCACTCCAGTACTTTGGAACATGGCTTCTGCCATGATTCAGTTATACATCCTGGCATTCACCCATTCATCCATCTCCAAGTATTTATGGAGTATTTATTATGTGTCAGGCACTTTGCTGAGGATAGTAGGATGAGTAAAAACACACTTGAACTCTGCCCTCAGAGAGCTGAGGGTTTAATAGAGAAGGCAATGGGAAGAAGAGGGGTAGCTGCTACCCCTCTAGATTTGACATAAGCTTTTGCAGTTCATCACAGCCCATAATGAGCCTGCTTTGTTCATTTACCTGCCTGGCTCCTGTACCACTCATGGTTTTCAGTCACCACACCAGAGTAGGTGAAAGGATAGTTTGGCTGGAGTATGGAGAGTGAAGGAGAGCATGTGGTGAGCATGTTGAAGACTATATGTCTATACAGAAATAGTAACAATAAGTAATTCACTCAATTAATATTTCATAAGCCCAGCAATAAGTTTAGTTCTGAGCAGAGTTGTGTCCACAGATCTTAAATCGGTGTTTGCTTTTCACTCAACTGTTTTATTCCTTGATTTGTATTCAAGAAAGAACCAATGGAGAGGAAGTGTGACAGTCCTGCTTCAAATCTTGGCTTTGTTTAACAGCTGTATTGTTTTGAAAAAGCTACTTTTCTATCCATTGATTAAAGATATATTATTTTTTAATTTCCCCAAGCCTTTGCCCATCACACTTGAACCATTTGTTTCTTTTTTTTTTTAATTTTTTTTCTTAATGTTTTTATTTTATTTTTGAGACAGAGAGAGACAGAGCATGAGCAGGGAGGGGGCAGAGAGAGAGGGAGACACAGAATCGGAAGCAGGCTCCAGGCTCTGAGCCATCAGCACAGAGCTCGATATGGGGCTCGAACTCACAGACTGTGAGATCATGACCTGAGCTGAAGTCGGACGCTCAACTGACTGAGCCACCCAGGCGCCCCTGAACCATTTGTTTCTTGCTCTCCCATCCATATTGACTACCCACATCTTGGATTTAACTTACCTTCCAAGACCCATGGGTGGTCTTAGTAATTAAACTTCCCTAAGTTTTATCTTGTAAGTCTTCACAGATATCCTGGATTATGCCTACTAACCTAAATCTGTGGCATTTAAGCCAAAGTCTGAATGTTTGGTTTTGACATTTTTCTTCTTAGACCTTCAGATCTCCTATGCATATACATATATATATGTATATGCATATATGTATATGCATATATATATGTATATATATATATATATGTATATATATGTATACTTTTTTTTTTTACTCTTCTCCTCCCCTCTACTACTAGCCACCATTATCTTTCCTTTGACCTCCCAGGAACCTCTCTCTCCTGCCTTCAATATTTTTTGTACATCTCAGTATTGTTATGACTTCCCTCGCCTCTTACAATAAAGCCCACACCTTACATGGCATTAGGGCTCTGAAGGTGCTAGCATTTCAATTGTATACATGGTCCATATTAGATATTCTAGTATATTAAAATTTTTTCTTGGAAATTTTAAATACATGAAAAAGGCTGATTTTTAAAGTTTTTTTTTTTTTTTTTGAGAGAGAGAGAGAGAGAACCAGTAGGGGAGGGGTAAAGGGAGAGGAAGAATCTTAAGCAGCCTTCCCACTCAACACAGATAGCCCAACACCAAGAGCCCAATGTAGAGCTCAATCCTACCATCTTGAGATCATGACCTGAACTGAAATCAAGAGTCAGATACTTAACCAACTGAGCCACCCAGGTGCTCCTGAGAAAGATTGATTTTTAAAGTGTATTTCCTGAGGAGACTGTGAAGCTTCTTAGCCTCCATAATCACATGAGCCAATTCTTCACAATATATACACATTATCTCACATATATTATTAAATTTATGATATTATATATCTATATTACATATAGGACATATGTATATACGTATATATATATATATATGTATATATATATATACACACATATATTCCTATATATATGTGTGTATATATATATATCTTATATTATCTTATATCCTATTGTTCTATTGGTTCTGTTTCTCTGCAGAAAAAAATCTAATGAAATTGCCACTGATGCTGTTGATATTACTGTTTTAAACAGATAAACTGTCTAGTATATATATTTTTTCAAGTTATCTGCTTGTCTTGTTTAGATGAATTCCTAGGTCCTAGGATTTCTTGGTTAAGGGGCATGAATGTTTTCAAGTCTTTGCTACATATCACCTAATTGAACTCCAAGACAGCTACAAAAAATGAAACAGCCATCGTTAAGTAGAGATACATAGCAGTGACATCTAAACTTCTGGCCAATGTTTCTCAAACTGAGTGCCTTATTCAATCGTTAGGTTTTCTCCAAAACGTGATTTCTTAAGATTGGCATCTTGCCTGGCCAGGTGGAAAGCTCAGAGACTGATTAGAGGGAAAGTCCTCCTCTTGCTATCCTTCCTGCTTACAAAGTGCCCAGTGTCTCATGAATATCTCCAGGACTTTTGCAATACTCCCAGCTCCATTTTGATTAGTCAGCTATTTCCTTGAAATGGTTATGAAGTCAAAGCAGGGCTATGAGGCTGCCAGCAGGGTGACATTAAGAAGTGGAATCACCAACGCTTAGACCGTAGAGCTGAGGGAGAATCCAAGAAACCATTTGGCCCAATTCTCTTGCTTCCGGCAGATAAGCTCTTCCATTAGCAGAAAAGTTTTAGAAGATCTAGACTGCTTTTGGCAAGGAATGGTGTCTCTCTAGTCATTGTGTTAAGATAAAGCAGAAATCACTATACAAGGAAAACAAATTACAGCTAAAACTAAAGTATTATGCCTGTGAAGGAATAGCCCAGAGAGTAGTGACTATATGGGACTGTCCCAATTCATTACCTGTTTTTAATTTGCCTCCAGAGCCACGTAAATTGGGATAGCAATTGCCATCAATTCACTTGGCATAGAGTCTCCGATCACCAAGGTGTTAAAAACGATTTTTAAAAAGCTTGTTTTCTGCACAAAGGATGCCACCATCAAACACCATCTTTACACATATCTTACCATCTTAAAGCAACCACTTTTATTTTTTTATTATTATTATCTTTTAATTTTTTTAATGTTTTTATTTATTTTTGAGGAGAGAGAAAGAGCATGAGCGGGGGAGGGACAGAGAGAGAGGGAGACACAGAATCCGAAGCAGGCTCCAGGCTCTGAGCTGTCAGCACAGAGCCCGATGCGGGGCTTGAACCTGAGCTGAAGCCGGATGCTCAACTGACTGAGCCACCCAGGTGCCCCATTAAAGCAACCACTTTTAGCATGTTGGTGCATATTTGTCTTGTGGGGTACAATCCAGAAGAATGCCTATACACTAGTTTAAGTTAGTTTTTTCCCTTCCTATTGCTTCATAGAAGTTTTTATGTGATTAATAATAGAGAAAACTATTCTTTTTTAATGACTACAGAATATCATAATTTACCCAACCATGCCATAACTTATCCAACCTTTCTCAATTTCTAATTTCAAATCACGTGGTGGTAAAAATGTTCATACATGGAGCATTCTCTGTATTTTTAAAAGGTAGTTTTCTAAAAATGAACTATCTTGTTGTTCAGCACACATGAATGGTTAGACAGTTTACAGTGAGGATGTCTTTTTCACTCTAAAGGGGCAATTTTTCCAAATGAATTCATTTTAGGATATCAATGGGTAGGAGTGGGCTGGGACTGTAAAATTATAAAAATAGAGGCATGGATAAATTTTCTGAGTGATATTTGTGATATTTCTTATTTATAAATAGGTCTTAATTTTTGTAGATTTTTCTGAATTGTTGTAGTTTTGGGAGCTAATGTAGTCTTTTTCCATGACTGTCACTTGGTGGGAGGTACATTTGGGCAGGCACTACCACTATGCCTTCTTAATCTTTTTTCAGGTTCTGTAACATATATGACAGTAGTTGGTACTTAGTGAGTGATTACTAAGGCTCTGTGAAATGGGTGAATGAAAGAATGTGAATGGGCTTTAAACCTGAACAGACAAAGGTTCAGATCTCATTTCTGCCACTTATTAGCTGTGGTAGTTCTTAAACAGATATATTGCTGTGGAACACAATAAAAGCTGTGTTCTGGATGAATTCCAGAAGTCAGTGCCAAGTCCTTTTGTAGTTTTCTTATGTGAAACCTTACATTAAATTCTTAAGTAGAAAGAACAATGCCAAAACATATCTCAACATGAAATCTAAAGACTATGCTGTGATATAATAAGAGATATTTTATGGTAGGAAACCACTGCTTGCTAGGATGATTTTTGAGAATCAGCTTTTATTTCCTTTAATTGTTGCCAACTCTTAAAATTACTGAACCCTTAATCCCAAATCACTTAATGACCTCATCTACTGAGCGAGGCAGAAAGAATTGTGGAATGGACACCATAGTTGGTTTATGATAAGATGAATTACTTTGGGCAAATAACTGCTGACTGGTGGCACTTCTTTCTTTCTAATATTTCTATAGTGTCAGCACTTTCAGGTGCACTAACAGGTGTAGAAAACAGAGGCAACATCTTTGATCCAACTCCGTTTCCAATAAAGTGAGTTTTTAGCAGAGTGTGTTGTGGGGAGCAGGCATAGAAAAGAGCAAATGACAAGTTATTTCTGAATTCTAAGGTTAATATTAATGGGCTGGTGAAGTAGAGCTCTGAAGATTAGCTCACCTGCTATAAAGAAGATCTTCAAAGGGAAGAAATTTTATAGATTCTTTTTGACCTTCAACCAGGGAAACTACAAATTTTTTTTAAAGTTTTATTTATTTAAGTAATATCTACACCCCACATGGGGCTAGAACTCAAGACCCTGAGATCAAGCATCACACGCTCTTACGACTGAGCCAGTCAGGCACCCCTTCAGTTTTGTTTTTTAAAAAAGTTAATCTTAGTAACAAATAGGAGAGGGTAAGGCAGAGAGACCGCTTCAGGGGCCAAACACTGAAGTCCAGCCTAACAATCCACTGATGGCTGCTCACCCCATCACCCCCCACGCTGTTCTGCAGAGGAAGGTGGATTTAGAACCTTGGGCAGTGCACAGGAGTGGCATTTAAATCAGGGCCACATGGCATCTCTGGGAGGCCTGTTGGAAATAAAAGGAGTCTATTTGCCCTTCAACCTAGGAATCCTGTTGTTGTCTGAGAGCAGGGAGCTCACTGCATCTCACATCCCTGCCCTCCTTCTCTAAGGCAGGAACAATGCAAGTAACATTCTTCTCACTCGTGAGCGAGCATCACCTCCACCCCTACTCCTTCTACCTTTTTTTTGTTAAGACAGCAGGAGAGAAGTTTGTGAGATGGGGTATGGGTCAGGGAACTCCAGAGGAACAGAACCATTAGGAAATGGACGTAATGGTACATATCGTATGTAATATAAAGAAAATTTATATACATATATGATAATATATATTGTATCATCTATCTATACAGAGTTATTACATATAATATATTGCATAATATATATAATATTCCTTATTCCAAGGAATTGGTTTATATGATGTGGAGGAACTGGCAAATCTGAAGTTTATTAGGGCAGGCCAGCAGGCAGGCAAAAACTGTCAGGAGCTATTGCTGCAGAATTTCTAATTTCTCAAGGAAACCTCAGTTTTGCTCTTAAGGTCTTTCAACTGATTGGACAAAGCCTACCCAGATTATCAAAGATAATCTCCTTTAAAGTCAACTGACTCAACTACATCCACCAAATGTCCTCATAGAAGCACTTAGATTAGTGATTAAGTAGCCTCGCCAAGTTGACACATAAAACCGACCATAATGGAAGGTCTCAGGGAAAAGAAAAAACATACACAAAAACATATACATGCATCTTTAATTGTGCTATAAGAGACACACTAAGTAGGTTAACA
Source organism: Panthera uncia (assembly GCF_023721935.1). Taxonomy (NCBI): domain Eukaryota; kingdom Metazoa; phylum Chordata; class Mammalia; order Carnivora; family Felidae; genus Panthera; species Panthera uncia. The sequence continues at coordinate 120,750,286 of NC_064811.1, forward strand.
CTCTTGCTCGCTTAAGTTTTTTTTTTAATCCTATTCTCTTATTTCAAGGAGATAAAGCTAAGAAGGTTAATTCATACCAAAATGTAATTGACTGATGCCTCCTTCTAGAGATCCACCAGAGAAAGTTGAAAATTGAAAGAGTTAAGCGTATTTAATCAAAGGAATATTTGATTATTGAACAATTTCTAGTGTGTGACTGACTGAAGTTTCATCTGTGTTACCGACTTGTATCTTTCTACATTATGAGATTCTGGGATGTACTCCTTAGTGAACTTTTTCTCAGACTTCAGTGTGCCAAAAGTATAACCTTGAAAGACGTTAAAATTATCAGCTACAGGCACCATTCCTAGATATTCTGGATCAACAAATTTGGGTGTGTGCAGAAATCTTTATTTTTAACAAAAACCCACCTTCGGGGACTCATCCTTTGAGAAACACTGTTCTACGGCAAGATGCAGATATTCTCTTGAGACCCAACCAAATGAAAGCTATCCCATGTCCCAGCTCTGCTGAGACTCTCCCTAAGGAACCATGATGAGATCAAAAAAACAACTCAGTTACTCTTCCCTCCAGGTGTGTCAGGGACTGTGGGAAATGTGACAAGGGTAGGCTTGAGGTTGAGAGATAGTAGGTAAAAGCCAGATAGGTATTCTAATATTTCTTCCAACAGCAGCATTTGCTTGGTTTAGGAGTAGGCGATAGCTTAAATAATGGAGGTCACTTGCTTCATTCATTTTTAGGCAATGTTTGTGGCAAAACAAACAGAAGAATGACCATGGCTTATTGATGGTTTACCCACAAGTGCTGTCTTTACACAAGCCTGCTAAATGCTGCCAGGGATTATTAGGCCTTTCTACTAGGAGAGAGGGATGACCTGTGTCCCATTTCCATATCCTGTCCCTATGTGATCATTCATTCCAACCATCCCTGCAGGTTGCATGATGGCACTTGTTCATGCAAAGAACTGACTTAGTACACACTTGACTTCTATATCTGAGGGACACAGAAAGCTTTTGGATAGTATGAACTGTGTCTTATTTACTCTTCTGACCCTAGTACCCAATACAGTGCCAGGCATAGGATATGAGCTCCAAAAATACCAATGTCTTCATATTTAGGCAAGCAAGGTAATAAAGGATAATCTGCTTTCTGCCAATGTAACATCTGGGAAGACCACTGATGCAATAGCACACATTGATGGGAAGTAGTCATTACATCACACATCATGGTATAAATAAATCAGTAGAAAGAAGTTGGCTAGCCATCTTTTTGTTCTTCCCAGAGCTTCAAGAATTTGGAATTAATTATTCCTGATTAATTCCACTATGTTGAACAGCTGGATTTATTCAAACTTTAAAATGTGAGGAGATTTGCCTTGGAAAAATATATACATGTGCATTATTTTCAATTATCTTCATGAAGAATGTGGCCACAGACTTGTAAATCACCATTTGCTTAGAATTATGCCAGTGCTTCATATTTAAGTCACAAATGTGAAGTTTTCAGACAGGGGGCTCTAGAAATAAAGACATGTATTTTGGCAATATTTCCCCAAGTTGGCATTTGAGGGAAGAGAATCAACTATACAGTTGTAAGGAATGCTTTTATATTTAGTGAAAGAATTGCCTGAGCAAGTTACACAATTTCCATTTTTAGCTATGAAGGAAAAAAATCTGATAGAATATTTCTGGGTTCTTTGATGAAAAGGTGATAGGACACATTTAGAGTGTTCCCTCAGTAACAAAAGGGCTCCCAGGACACAGCTGCTCAAGATAGCATATGTTCAGGGAACAATGAAAATATTACTATTTTTAATAATAAAACGTTTTGTTCTTTCTCAGATGCCAAGAAGTAGCCTCATGTTTTGGGCCAATTCCAAGTCCTTTTGGTCAGCCCTGTCTCACCCCTTATGGATGTTCTTTTAACAGAGAAAAACCCAAAACCCACCATGTGCACTAAGAGATACAACCCCCTCCCCTCCAGGAAGAAGAGAGAAGAGGGAGTGAACATACCAACAGTTCCTTGGTTAGGTGTGGAGGCAGCTGCTGAGCCTCAAATACATAAATAAAGGCAAATTCAAAGATCAAGAACACAGATAGTACTGTATCACATTTCCTCCAACTGCATTTGATATCTCCTATCTTCTTCAACATCATTTTATTGCTTTTTCTTAGAATGAGTGTAAAATTGTCTTGACCTTCCCATGGCTATTCCAGAGCAGGTCCCACTTTCTGTCTCTCAGATCAATGGGGGAAATCGTTTTATTCTTTTTCTCATCTTCAACCTTGAGTCCATATACAGGATTTCCAGAATTGAAAGTGTTGTGCTTCAAACACCAAAACAACATTAGACAAAGTTTACTTTCAGTGATATATAATCATTATATACACATATATTTTCTACATATTGACAATGGTATGGTATTGGGAAAATGTATGAATAAATTCCCAGAAATAATAAAGTGGATTTTGAAACAGTGAGCAGAAGGATGAATTTTCACAAATAGTATGATGTCTTCTAGACACATTGACAGGAGAAAGTACTGGATAAAAATGGAAGCTTTTTTAGGGGTGCCTGGGTGGCTCAGTCAGTTGAACATCTGACTTGGGCTCAGGTCATGATCTTGTGGCTCGTGAGTTTGAGCCCCACGTCAGGCTCTGTGTTGACAGCTCAGAGCCTGGAGTCTGCTTTGGATTCTGTGTCCCTCTCTCTCTCTGCCCCTCCCTCGCTCATTTTCTGTCTGTATCTCTGTCAAGAATAAATAAAACATTTTTTAAAAATGGGAGCTTTTGCAATAGACAGATCCAAGCCAATCTGTCAAGGATATTACAGGAGTGAAATTCCATGCTTAGCCATGTTATTGAGGGCCTCAGGATGCCTAAAGGATATAGGATGAGACCATACAGAGAGGGAATTTGTGGCCACATACCTGATGTGATGATCTGAAGGATATTGCAAAACTGTCTCATCACGACCTGTCAAAATACCTGAAATTTCACCTTCAGAGTCATGCTATGGCGTCCAGAAAGACCATGTTAATATGTATTTTACCTGAGAGAAGTGTTGCATTATAATATTAATTCTGCACTTGGCAAGGATAAGATAAGCAAGTCTATATTATATGCTAGAGAAATGGCTCAGTGGGAGAGATTTTGAAGATGAAAAAGAAGCTAATGATGGTCATGAGTATGGGACCAGCTTGAGTTGCAGGAGGGGAAGGAGACTGGCAAGCCAAGAGACAAGTGTGAGAACCCTAAACCAGGGCAGGTAGAAGTTAGAGAAGGATAAGGGCAAAGTTTCACCGTCCCGATCACTCTCTGGATCATTTGACGGTAACTTCTACTAAGTGAGGGTGGAAGAGTTTAGATTTTGGAAACTGGGAAGATATATTTTGCTTGGGTGAGGTGGAAATGAAATCTTTAGGGGGCAGGGATAGTGCTCTTTATAAGAAAGTCAACTCTGGGTTAGGCATTTCAATTCTCTCTGCTTATAAGTTCAAGAGCAGTCTTTCCCAAATTCAGTGTGAGCAACTGTGCCACCAGATGGATACTTTTATTTTAATAATTATGTATGTTTAGTATCAATTAGAAAGGTATAAGTAGCTTATCAAACCTATGATTTCATGAATATTACAATTTAGGAAGAGGCTAAAGTAAAAAGAAATGGGGTTAATTTAATGGAAAACAATACATAGATATAAAAAAATCATGGGGCTCCTGGGTGGCTTGGTCAGTTAAGCATCAGACTCTTCATTTCAGCTCAGGTCATGATCTCACGAATTGTGAGACAGAGCCCCAAGTTGGGCTCTGGCATGACAGCGAGGAGCCTGCTTGGGATTTTCTCTCTTCTCTCTCTCTCTGCTCCTCCCTCCTCTCAAAATAAATAATTTTTAAAAATTTTCTACTGTTTATTTATTTTAAAGAGAGAGAGAGAGAGAGAGAGACAGAGTGTGAGCAGGGGAGGGGCTGAGAGAGAGGGAGACATAGAATCCAAAGCAGGCTCCAGGCTCTGAGCTGTCAGCACAGAGCCTGACGTGGGGCTTGAACTCGCAAACCGTGAGATCATGACCTGAGCTGAAGCTGGTTGCTTAGTTGGATGCTTAACCATCTGAGCCACCCAGCCTCCCCTAAATAAATAAATTTCAAGAAAAAAAAATCATGAAAGCATATGAATGAATAAAATGTGGAAAACATTTTTTAGAAATATTTGGTGGGAATGCAAGCTGGTGCAGACACTCTGGAAAACAGTATGGAGGTTCCTCAAAAAACTAAAAATAGAACTACCCTACGACCCAGCAATTGGTCTACTAGGCATTTATCCAAGGGATACAGGTATGCTGTTTCGAAGGGACACATGCACCCCCATGTTTATAGCAGCACTATCAACAATAGCCAAAGTATGGAAAGAGCCCAAATGTCCATCGATGGATGAATGGATGAAGAAGATGTGGTATATATATATACATATATATACATATGTATATATATATACACATATATATGTATGTATGTATGTATATATATATATATATACACACACATATATACGTATGTATGTATATATATATATATAATGGAGTATTACTCGGCAATCAAAAAGAATGAAATCTTGCCATTTGCAACTATGTGGATAGAACTGGAGGGTATTATGCTAAGTGAAATTAGTCAGAGAAAGACAAAAATCATATGACTTCACTCATATGAGGATTTTAAGAGGCAAAACAGATGAATGTAAGGGAAGGGAAAGAAAAATAATATAAATACAGGGAGGGGGACAAAACAGAAGAGACTCATAAATATGGAGAACAAACTGAGGGTTATTCGAGGGGTTGTGGGGGGGGGGGGCTAAGTGGGTAAGGGGCATTAAGGAATCTACTCCTGAAATCATTGTTTCACTATATGCTAACTAATTTGGATGTAAATATTAAAAAATAAAAAATAAAATTAAAAAAATAAATTGCAAATACTTTCTAAATCAGAAAACAAGAGAAATATTTGGAAATAAATGTACCTCTGGTCTACCCACGAGTTCTGGTATATTTATGAGCTAATAATTGGGGCCATCTATCATAAATGCAGATGACTGGAAGGAAAAATGAGGCTGGATCTTCAAATGATAGCATTCTGATTTTCACAACATTTTTTTGGAAAGTGATCAGTAGGCAGGACTTCAGAGGCAATATTGCAGGGTGGTAAGCAGGGGGTGGGGGGTTGTTCTTTGGAGTCAGAGTCTGATTTTGGACTTTACCAATTACTAGGTATGTGACCTTGGTTAAGACACTGCATTTCTCTGAGTGTCAGTTTACAGTCACCTGCAAAATGGAAATAATTTCTCATTTTAAGGATTATTATAAGGGTTAAAAGAGATTATGACTGTAAAGTGTTTTACGTACCTGAAAACCAGTAAGATCTCAAAAATCTCAAAAATGGTTGTTTTTTATATTCTTCTAATCATTTCCTTGCTTGGGCTTTTTTTCCAAATTTTTAAAAAATGTCTTTAACTGACCTTTATCACATCTCTATAGACGTGGCACTTGTTACTACGTACATTGGCTTCATTTGTTACATTAGTGTAAAAGATCAAGGAAAAGTGGGGGTTACTTCCAAAGGAATTCTTGATTGCCTCCCTGGGTAATTCAACCATGACTGTTCTGTTTTTATGCATTTTTAACTGTTCTGGTTCTATTTGTAGAGGATCCCACATAATCCATCCCCTACTGCCAAAATTCCGGGAAGGCTTCACGATGATCCTTTACCCATTTGATACTTTCATAACAGCGAATCAACCTTGTAACTATGTGACACATTCTTTAATTTGTGGGTCATGCACCTCTTTTGGAAAGACATTTGAAATGGAGTCTTCTGTTTTTTTATCTAGATATAGTGTGCAGATTGCTGGGGCCACCTAATACCAGGAAAGGGTCAAAAGGAGACATTCCTGAAACAGGTCTTTCTAGTGCCAAATTGACCAACCTTAGCTTTCTAGAGCTGAATCATAAGTCTTATTTGTCTCACATATTAGGCTAACCTACTAGTAGCCTAAACTACCAGGTAACTAAAGCAAGGATATTCTAGGCTATTTTGAAACAGACTTTTAAAATCCCTTCAGTGTTTTTATAATATACTTTTAATAACAAGGACCTATATCCTCATCATCAGGTTGCTTATCACCATTGTCCTCACATTGGATCAGCAGAATACTGTCTTTGTTAAGAGCGTAGACTTTGGTGTGATTCCCTGCTCTATTCCTCATTATGTGGCATGAGCTAGTTCCTCTATTTCTCAGTTTCCCCAATTGCAAAATGGGAAACACACATAAAATTCTTAGAACAATGCCTGTGTGTGGCCATTGCACCCCACCCCACTCTGGGAATGATATGGACTCCCATGCAAAAATCTGATAGAAGTGTCAAGACTGATGATGCTACACATGTGCCAAGAGGGTGTGAAAAGATTTATTGTAAGAAGGCTTTTTGGGGAAAGCATGGCAGGCTTCCCAACTGGTCCAAAAAGGTCTTGAGAAAGCAAGTAAAGGAGACTGGCTTGGGGTTTTTATTGTGGGAAGGAGGTGGGGTGGGCTGAGGGCCGGTCCTTTTGTGGTTTGAATCTCCCACTGAAGCCAAAAAAGCTTTCTTATCATCTTGCCCAGATGTGGGGCACAGGGAGGGGTGAGACTCAAAAGGTGTCAGCAGTAAAACATCAAAAAATGCAGTCAGATTCTTTAATATAGTCTGGAGCAGAACAAAGTGTCCATAAGTGATGTCCACGACTGTATTTACCTTCCACCAGTCCCCAAAGCTCTCTAAAGCATGAAACTCTAGGAGTTTTGACCTAATAATGAGACAAATCATGTAGATTTATCATACAGAATTACCATACTGACTTGCTCTATACTAAAACATTCTTTCCCTTAAACCTCACCTACACCACAGATATTTGGGTCCTTGGGTGCCATTTATTACCGAATAGATCATCACCCTAAATATGTTCATGTTGCCACCGAAAGATCAAATAAGTGTGCCTACTTGAGCACTTCATTAGGAATAGCATAGACAAGAATAGTCTGTCTTCCTATCTTTCTATATTTACAGGAGTGTGTGTGTATATATGTTTGATAGCATATCTGTGCACACGTAATAATAATAAATACATAATTACTGATTGTACCACACTAGTATCAGTGCATTATAATAATATCATACATTATTATCAGTGTCTTTGAAATGGTTAAAAATGTATTCAACATCAGGAATATAGGAATATGAGGTGATCGGTGTGATAATACTAGCTTTTTAATAATTTTACATCAAGGTAGCTGTGGTAAGTCCAAAGGCAAAGAGAACTTTAATGTTATGTTTTGTGTGTCAATTTTATTCCAGCATGATTTACATTAAACAAAATGTAATACTTTGAAGCATACAATCTGATAAATTCTGGCAAATGTACAGTCATGTAACCACTCTAGCAGTCATGATATTTCCATCACCCCAAAAGGTTCTCTTGTGATGCTTTGCAGTCAGTCTCCTACCTAGCACTGACCAAGAACTGATCTGATTTCTATCATTATAGTTTTACCTTTTCTAGAATTTCACATAAATGGAATCATACAGTATATGGTCATTTGTATCTGGTTCCTTGTAATAGTTTTCTATTGCTGCTGTAACAAAGTACCACAAACAGTGGCTTAAAGCAACACACATTTATTATCTCATAGTTCTGTGGGTCTGAAGTCTAGGAACAGTGCAGCTCAACTGGGTGTTCTGCTTAGATTTTTAAGGTCAAACCATAAGGCAGCACTAGGCTCCTAACTGGAGGCTCTGGAGAACAATCCATTTCCAAGCTTATTTGGGTTGTTGGCAGAATTCCACTGCTTGCAGCTCTAGCACTGAGCTCCTGTCGCCTTGTTGGTTATCAGTGGGGGACCATTCTTAGCTCCTGGAGGTCTTTCTCCAGTCATTCACTGCATGTGCTGCCTTATATCTCAGGACCAGCAGCAACACATCAAATCCTTCTCACATTTGGAATCTTATGGACTCCCTCTGCTGCTGTATCCCTCTGAATCAAACTGGAGAAAGTTCTATGCTTTTAAGAAAATCGTGACTGTTATTTTTTTCAAATAACTCTTCCGTTTCCACCCTGATCTATCGTGTGTGTGTGTGTGTGTGTGTGTGTGTGTGTGTGTGTTACAATTACATTTACAAATACGGTAGGCTGTTTGACCTTGTTCTGGGGTTTACTGATGCCTTGTTCACTTTTTTCTAGTCTTTTTTCTCTGTGTGTTTTATTTGAATAGTCTTTATTACTAGGACTTCAAGTTCACTATTTTTATTCTTCTGTAGTATGTAATCTGTAGTTAATTTCATCCACTGTGGTTTTTTCACCAGGTAATGTATATTTTATCTCTAAAAGTTTCATTTGGGTTTTTAAAATATCTTCCATTTCTCTCCTCATGATACTTATGCTTTCCTCTACCTTCTTGAATATATGTAGCATTTAATAGATGGTTTAATGTCTTTTTCCACAAATTCTATCACTGGTGTCATTACTTTCTGTAATTATATTTATCCCAGCTTTATATTTATTTAAAGTGGGGAAGTAAAGCTGATCCTTGTTTTCTATTGTGTTTAGAAGTTAAAGTGTTCAATGTTGATGGGACAAATGTTGAAGACGGTTATTTGCTTTACGTCCTCAGGTTATGGGTAAAAATCAGTCAACTAGGAAAATGTTAAAACTGATCATTGAGTTAATTCCAACTTGGTAAAAGCCGATGTTCGATATAACTGGGCAAAAGTTATGATTATATAATTAGAAAACAGAAATTGACGATGTCTTGAGTGTTCTAAATTTTTGTCTTAAACACAGTAAAACATTTTTATGTCACCATTTTCCCCTCTCATTTTATTTTATTTTATTTTATTTTATTTTATTTTATTTTATTTTATAAATATGAAATTTATTGTCAAATTGGTTTCCATACAACACCCAGGGCTCATCCCAACAGGTGCCTTCCTCAATGCCCATCACCCACCCTCCCTCCCTCCCACCCCCCATCAACCCTCATTTGTTCTCAGTTTTTAAGAGTCTCTTATGTTTTGGCTCCCTCCCTTTCTGACCTCTTTTTTTTTTTCCTTCCCCTCCCCCCGTGGTCTTCTGGTAAGTTTCTCAGGATCCACAAAGGAGTGAAAACATATGGTATCTGTTTTTCTCTGTATGACTTATTTCACTTAGCAGAACACTCTCCAGTTCCATCCATGTTGCTACAAAAGGCCATATTTCATTCTTTCTCACTGCCACGTAGTATTCCATTGTGTATATAAACCACAATTTCTTTATCCATTCATCAGTTGGTGGACATTTAGGCTCTTTCCATAATTTGGCTATTGTTGAAAGTGCTGCTATAAACATTGGGGTACAAGTGCCCCTATGCATCTGTACTCCTGTATCCCTTGGGTAAATTCCTAGCAGTGCTACTGCTGGGTCATAGGGTAGGTCTATTTTTAATTTTTTGAGGAACCTCCACACTGTTTTCCAGAGTGGCTGCACCAGTTTGCATTGCCACCAACAGTGCAAGAGGGTTCACATTTCTCCACATCCTCTCCATCATCTATAGACTCCTGATTTGTTCATTTTGGCCACTCTGACTGGTGTGAGGTGATATCTGAGTGTGGTTTTGATTTGTATTTCCCTGATAAGGAGCGACGTTGAACATCTTTTCATGTGCCTGTTGGTCATCCGGATGTCTTCTTTAGAGAAGTGTCTATTCATGTTTTCTGCCCATTTCTTCACTGGATTATTTGTTTTTCGGGTGTGGAGTTTGGTGAGCCCTTTATAGATTTTGGATACTAGCCCTTTGTCCGATATGTCATTTGCAAATATCTTTTCCCATTCCATTGGTTGCCTTTTAGTTTTGTTGATTGTTTCCTTTGAAGTGCCGAAGGTTTTTATCTTCATGAGGTCCCAATAGTTCATTTTTGCTTTTAATTCCCTTGCCTTTGGGGATGTGTCAATTAAGAAATTGCTGTGGCTGAGGTCAGAGAAGTTTTTTCCTGCTTTCTCCTCTAGGGTTTTGATGGTTTCCTGTCTCACATTCAGGTCCCTTATCCATTTTGACTTTATTTTTGTGAATGGTGTAAGAAAGTGGTCTAGTTTCATCCTTCTGCATGTTGCTGTCCAGTTCTCCCAGCACCATTTGTTAAAGAGACTGTCTTTTTTCCATTGGATATTCCACCAAAAGTCTGCTAGAACTGATACATGAATTCAGCAAAGTCGCAGGATACAAAATCAACATACAGAAATCAGTTGCATTCTTATACACTAATAATGAAGTAACAGAAAGACACATAAAGAAACTGATCCCATTCACAATTGCACCAAGAAGCATAAAATACCTGGGAATAAACCTAACCAAAGATGTAAAATATCTGTATGCTGAAAACTATAGAAAGCTTATGAAGGAAATTGAAGAAGATATAAAGAAATGGAAAAACATTCCGTGCTCATGGATTGGAAGAATAAATGTTGTTAAAATGTCAATACTACCCAAAGCTATCTACACATTCAGTGCAATCCCAATCAAAATTGCACCAGCATTCTTCTCGAAGCTAGAACAAGCAATCCTAAAATTCATATGGAACCACAAAAGGCCCCGAATAGCCAAAGTAATTTTGAAGAAGAAGACCAAAGCATGAGGCATCACAATCCCAGACTTTAGCCTCTACTACAAAGCTGTAATCATCAAGACAGCATGGTATTGGCACAAAACCAGACACATAGACCAATGGAATAGAATAGAAACCCCAGAATTAGACCCACAAAAGTATGGTCCCCTCTCATTTTATACACCACCACAGTTACTAAATTTCCACAAGGTTGATAGCTTTTCCTACATTTGTACTTCTGCATGTCTCAGAAATATCCTTGCACTATTGGAAGAAGTTTTAACACTTTAAAATTCTCACAAACTATGAGATCATGACCTGAGCCAAAGTCAGATGCTCAACCAACTGAGCCACCCACGTGCCCCATTGGAAGAAGTTTTAATGTTAGCTGTTAGGTGTTCAGATCTTCATCTGCAAATGCCTAGCATAGTTTCCCTACTGAAATCCCACAGATAGAGTTTCCTGACTCTGGTTAGTATCTAGCAAATGCTTAACACCTCTGGGCATATCCTGAAATCAGTAATTGAAAAGAGAGCTGTAAATATCTTCCCCTTTTGCACAAAGTTCTATTATTTGATTATTTGAAGTGAAAGCACTTGCTTATTGTTTGCTGTATGATAACTTCGGTAGGGAAAGGAGTGTGTCTTGTATGTAACTATAAATACAAAGACCATGTTGGGCACATAATAGAAGATACTACATGAATATTTGTAGAAATAGGTGAAATGACTGTGATTATATTCAAAGATGACAGGAAGTACCCTGGTTAATTTGCCAATATCTCTGAGAGTTGATACACCTGTTAATTCTTACATTTTCAGGTAAATATCAAGGAATTGAAAGGCAATAAAATTGACAAAGTACAAACTGAGGTGTTGAAGATTATAGCCAAAATGTGTGAGTCAGGAGCCCATCTGCAGTAGCCTATTAAAGTCTAGCTACACAATCTAAAAAGGCTGGATTGTTGGCAGCTGATTGAATTCTCAGAGGTCAATTCCTACTTTAAAGATAAACTTGATTATGATAGCATGTATAGCACTAATTAATTTATCCCACCTTCATTAATGTTATATTTCATAATTAAGAGTCTTTCTTATACACTTTGTGAATCTGTATTTCACAATCTGATTTTCAAGAAGAAGAGGTAGTAAACATTTTGGCAAAGTCTTAAAATGTTTGGTGAACTTGGCTTACCAGCTGCTGGTTTTTGCTGTGTACTTTGTGTCCTTTTAACCAAGCCCAGTTTTGAAAGAAAATAACAGATGTTCGTTTAATTATTTTTCCCTGTGTGTGTGTATGTGTGTGTGTGTGTGTGTGTGTGGCTGCCTTCCAAAGATGTGAAACATAAGCACTGCTTATTGATGGTCATATTGTTTGATTCCGATTTGGTTCCAGTCTAATCAACTGGTAATAATAAAATGGTTCCTATATGGGTATTTGGAAAATAGTTTACAACAAAGAGTTCCATTACAATGCTCATCAGGAACTAGCCCATAATTTGTGTCGTGTGCTTTGGGAATAAGCAATGAAGCTCTATAGTTATGTGAATTAAATAATTAACATTAACGTGCTGGATGAACTGGGAGGTTGGCCTATTGGTCTTTTACTTTTGAGAGCTTGGTCCCATGATGTGCTCTACTTCATAGGTATAAATAAACAGAATGATTTCTGCATTTGATTTATCCCAAATTGTCCATAATGTGTATGATTTTCTTTCTTGTTTTTTGTTTTAGAGAGAGGGGCAGAGGGAGAGGGAGAGAGAGAATCTTAAACAAAAGTTTAAGACATGGGGCTCAGCCTCATGACCCTGAGATTGTGACCTGAGCTGAAGTCAAGGGTTGGATGCTTAACTGACTAAGCTACCCAGAAGCCCCTGTATGACTCAGTGTATACAGGAAACGTTGTATTTGATAAAGTTGTGTATTTTACTTAAGGTTTAGCTTTTTTATCCCAGCAGGATAAATATCTTTATAAATGCTAAGGTTATCTATGCAAAACATTCAATCACATCCTTTTTGATGACATTCACTTGATTAATGACAAGGTAACATTTATATATAAGGTAACATTTATATATTTGTATATATAAGGTATATATATTATTAATGATATATTTAATATATTTTTATAATATATTTTTTATAATACATATATTATATAGCTTCAAAACAATCCTTCCTAGGTAAGAACTATTATCTCCATTTTACAGATAATGAAACTGGGTGCCAGAGAGACTAAGATTATATATATATATATATATATATATATATATATATATATATATAATATATACTACATACATAGATTTATATATAAGGTAAAATTTATATATACGTATATACACACATATATATATTCCTTATTTCAAATACTAGGTAAGGAATAAGTCCTTTCCATCAAAATATTTAATTACTTTCTTTTTTTTTTTAATATAATTTATTGTCAAATTGGCCACATACAGTGTTTAAAGTGTGCTCTTGGATTTTGGGGTAGATTCCTGTGGTTCATTGCTTACCTACAACATCCAGTGCTCATCCTCAATGCCTATCACTCATTTTCCCTTCTCCCTCACCGCCCCCCATCCACCCTCAGTTTGTTCTCTGTATTTAAGACTCTCTTATGGTTTGCCTTCCTCCCTCTCTGCTTGGAACTATTTTTCCCCTTCCCTTCCTCCCATGGTCTTCTGTTAAGTTTCTCAAGATCCACATATGAGTGAAAACATATGATATCTGTCTTTCTCTGACAGACTTATTTCACTCAGAATAATACCTCCAGTTCCATCCACAATGCTGCAAATGGCATGATTTCAATAATTACTTTCTTACAGCTTCAGTGAAAATTGCATTTAAAAACAAAGTTTAAACTAGCAGTCTATCAACAAACACTGAGGTGCTGCCATCAATAAGTTATGTAATGTATCACTTAATTTTTTTAAATGAGACAAAGACAGATCAGAGGGAATGACTCTTTGTTCATAGGCACACAGCAGCTCCAGCCAGAACTAAAACCAGGCATCTTGACATGAGCCTCTTTCTTGTCTAATAGCAATAAATCTGAATTGTTCTTAATTTTTTTAATGTTTATTCATTTACTTTGAGGGGGGGAGGGGCAAAGAGAGAGGGAGAGAGGGAATCTTAAGCAGGCTCCACACTTAGCACAGAGCCAGATGTGGGACTTGATCCCACAAACTATGAGATCATGACCTGAGCTGAAACCAAGAATCAGTCACTTAACTGACTGAGCCACCCAGGTGCCCCTGTGAATTGTTCTTATTTATAATTATAATTGTTCTTATTTATAAACCCAGATTCTACACTTTAATCATTTGGAATAACAATGTAACAGTTATTTCTCCTTTTCCAATGTTAGAGAGTTGCATTAGTGAAAAATTTGTAACATCCAAACATCGATAGTACTTACTTAACAGATTTTTAAATTAGTGTTCAAAGACAACTAACCAGCTAATAACTCAAGGATGCACTACACTATAATATTTACATAGGCAAAGCTGGCTGAGAAGAAGTTTAAATGATTCTCCCTTGAGTCATTCCCTCAAACAGAGGCAGGATCAAGACTAAGGGAGCTATCACTGCCATATGAGTTTGATTTTAGTAGAGTTAGTGTTTGCCACTGTAACGACGTGGATGGAACTAGAATGTATTATTCTAAGTGAAATAAGTCAGTCAGAGAAAGACAAATACCATATGATTTCACTCATATGTGGAATTTAAGAAACAAAACAGATGAACATATGGGATGAGATTAAAAAAGAGAAAGAGACAGGGAAACAAACCATAAGAGACTCTTAATGATGATAGAGAACAAACTGAGGGTTGATGGTGGGAGGTGGGTGGGGGATGGGCTAGATGGGTGATGGAAAGGAAGGAGGGTGCTTGTATGTAAGTGATGAATCACTGAATGCTACCCCTGAAACCAGTATTTCACTGTATGTTAAGTAACCAGAATTGAAATAAAAATTTGAAAAGAAATAAAAATAAATAAATAAAGTGGACACCATCAAAGGCTACATACTTATTTTAATTAATACTGCCATTATTTGATAAATTTTTGGCACTCTTCCTTCGAAACTGTCTTTCAAAACTACAAAAAAAGGGGGGGCAGAATGGGTACTACTATCTTGCTTTCACCACAAATATATATAAATTATATATATATATATATATATATATGTCATTCACATGCATGTATTTAATATATTTGGCTATTTTCCTTAATTATATCCATCTTAAAATTTTTCTACCATTGAGCACATTAGAAAGAATGAACTATAGATTCTGAATAAATTTCTATTTAAAAAGTTTGGGCCAGACAGAATAAGTAATCATCTTTTATAAGGAGTGCTCCCCACCACACACGCTCCACTTTGGATATTTATGTTAAAAAAAAATTTTTAACATTTATTCATTTTTTGATAGAGAGAGTCAGAGCATGAGTTGGGAAGGGGCAGAGAGAGAGGGAAACACAGAATCCAAAGCAGGCTTCAGGTTCTGAACTGACAGCACAGAGCCTGACACGGGGCTCGAACTCACGGACCGTGAGATCATGACCTGAGCCGAAGTCGGACACCCAACTGACTGAGCCACCCAGGTGCCCCTAGATATTTATGTTAAAAAGTCATATCTTGAATACCAATCCATCAGCACATCTTTATTAACTATGCTATGAAAATAACATGGCATAGTGAAAAGAATTTGGCCTTTTGAGTTAGGTTAATCTACTTTACCACCTATTCTGTTATCTTGATAAATTATTTAACTTTTGAATTTCAGGTTCTTAAATTACGAAATGGGGGAGGGGGGTGATGATGCCCATTTTGTAAAGTTGTCATGAAGATTAATTACCCAAAAGCATCTAGAGCTCAAAATGTATTATAGAAGAATTGATTTAAGAAGGCATCTCATTTTAGCTTCAAAACAACCCTTCCTAGGTAAGTACTATTATCTCCATTTTATAGATAATGAAACTGGGTGCCAGAGAGATTAACTAATTTGTTCATGCGTCCCAGCCATCAATCAAACAAATCTATTGTGTTTAATCACTACCCCCCACCGCAACTGATGTATGCTAGGTTTGTGGGCATCACTGAAGTGAAAGGCACACTGGTGTTGCTTATGATGCTGAGAATCTTTAAAACACCATTCCTGAAAATATAGAAACTGGGTTTATGGCACACGAACAGACTGGCAATCTCCTAATTATTCAAAACTATATTATCCACTTGTCCCTTGATTTTTCTCTTTCCAATTAGGCTATTTTTTTTCTTTTGTTTTTGATGCTCTTTAGCATCTCTACATGCTGTAGCAGAGGTGAGATTTAGTTTTGCTTTTTGTACAAAAAGCGTGGTGTAAGAGGAGGAAGATTGCTCAGGATGAAATGTACTGAGCTTGCTAAGCAAAAAGATTAAGTCATTGTTATCATGTTGGACTAGGTACCTAGATACAACTTCGTATTAAAGCAGTTCCTCTGGAAGGGCCTTGTCACTGGGCAGGTTAATAAAACTGACGGGGAGCAGGTTTCTCCTGCCACGTCAGTACATAACTATAGCCTCTTAAATAGCATACAGGATAGATTTCATTTTTATTGCCTTGTATTTTTTTCTTTTTTAAGACAGCTTTATTGAAGTATAGTTGATGTACAAGAAACTGCATCTGTTTAGAGTGCAATGTTTTATAAGTTTTAACACATACGTACACCTGTGGAGCCTTTGCACAGTTAAGATTAATTAATGATACATCCATCAAAATCAACAGGGTTTTTTTGTTTTGTTTTTTTCTTTTATTAGCTTTTTAATTTTAATTCCAGTATAGTTAACATACAGTGTTATATTAGTTTCAGGTGTACAATATACTGATTCAATAATTCTACCCATTACTCAGTGCTCATAATAAGTGTACTTTTTTTTAAAGTTTATTTATTTTGAGAGAGAGAAAGAGAGCACAAGTGGGGAATGGGCAAAGAGAAGGAGAGAGAGAAAATCCCAAGCAAGCTTCCCACCATCAGTGCAGAGCCTATGAGCGGCCCGAACCCGTGAACCACAAGATCATCACCTGAGCCGAAGTCGGAGCTTAATCAACTGAGCCACCAGCCCTCCCAGTAAGTATAGTCTTTATCCCTGTCACCATCAACAGTTTCTTCTTACTCCTTTTCCTCCCTCCTGCTCTCCCTACACTCCTCCTTTCCGCAAGCAAACGCTCATTTTCTGTCATTTTAGATCAGTTTGCATCTTTTGAACTTTTATACATATGGAATATGTGTATTGTATATATTCCTTTTGGGGAGACCATGGGGGTGTATTCATGTTGCACATATCATCAGTGTATTCCTTTTTATTGCAGAGTGGTGTTCCATTGCTCAACTCTACCATAATTTATTTATCCATTTCCCTTTTAACAGACATGGTGGTCTTTTCAGTTTGGGGCTATTACAGATAAAGCTGCTATGAACATTTCTGTACCAGTGGCCATTTCAGAATGTCTACTCATTTTAGAGTGGACATATTTCATTTCTCTTAGATAAATATCTAGGAGCAGAAGAGGTGGATCATATCATAGGTAGATGTTTTGTTTTTACACTGCTTTCCAAAGTAGTTGGACAATTTTACACTCCCACGGAAGTGTATGAGAGTTCTACTTATTCCATATTCCCACCAACACTTGATATGGTCAAGCTTCTTAGTTCTGGCCACTCTAATAGCTCTAAGACTAATAATGAGGAGCATCTTTTCACGTACTTACTGTCATTTGGATATCTCTATTGGCTAAGTGTATCTGCTTCAAATCTGTTCAAATCTTTTGCCTAATTTTTAATTTGGTTGTTTGTTTTCTTATTGAGCCTTGACAGTTCTTTATATATTCTGGGTACAAGTTATTCATTAGATGTGCTAGACTGGATAACGACCCCACAAAGATGTCCATGTCCTGCCTTGTATGGCAAAAGCCACTTTGCAGATATGATTAAGGTTAAGGACCTTGAAATGGGGAGATTACCTGGATTATCTGGGGGATTCTACATGTAATCACAGGAATTCTTATCAGAGGGAGGCAAGAGAGTCAGGTCAGGAGAAGGCAGGGGTGTGGCAACAACAGCAGAGATTGGTGTGATGTGGTCAGGAGAAAGACACCAACAGCCTCTAAAAGCTGGAAGGGGCATGGAACAAATTTTCCCTTGCACTGTCTGGAAGGAATCAACCCTGTTGTGACCTTTATATAACCCCCAAAGACTGATTTTGGATTTCTGACCTCCAGAAATGTTAAAGAATCATTTGTGTTGTTTTAAACCACTAAGATTGTGATACTTTGTTATAGCAAAGTAGAAGCTAATATATCAAATATCTGCTTTGCAAATATTTTTCCCAGTCTTTTCATTCTTAATGGTATCTTTCAAAACTGAAGGAGTGTTTAATTTTTTCCCAGTTTTACCGAAAAATAATCAACAAACATCATAAGTTGAAGGTGTACCACACGGTGGTTTGATTCACATATATTATGAAATGATTACCGTGATCAGTGTAGTTAATATCCATCACTTCATAGATACGATAAAAAGAAAAGGGAAAACGTTTCTCCCTGTGTCAATTTTTGGGATCTACTCTCTTAACAACTTTCTCACATACATAATACAGCAGTGTTAAGTCTAGTCACGCTGTTGTACGTTAAATCCCTAGTACTTATTTATCTTGTAACTGGAAGTTTATGCCTTTTGACTACCTTCCTCCAATTCCCTTTCCCTCCATCCCCTCCCCCCACCTCTGGTAATCACAAATCTGGTATCTTTTTCTATGCAGTTGGTGTTTTTGTTCTTGTTATTGTTGTTGCTTTAGATTCCACATATAAGTGAAATCGTATGCTATTTGTGTCTCTGACTTATTTCACTTAGCATAATGCCTCCAAGGTCTATCTATGTTGTCATCAGTGGTAGGATTTCCTTGCTTTTGTTTTGTTGTTGTTGTTGTTGTTGTTTGTTTGTTTGTTTTTTACAGCTGAATAATATTTCATTGCGTATATATGCCACATCTTCTTTATCCATTCATCCGTCGATGGACACTTAGATTGTTTCCATGTCTTGGCTATTGTAAATAATGCTACAGTGAACATGGGGGTGTGGATATCTCTTTGAGATAATGACTTCATTTCCTTTGAATATATATCCAGAAGTGGAATTACTGGATCATATGATTGTTATATTTTTAATTTTTTGAGGGACCTCCATACTGTTTTCCACAGTGTCTGTACCAATTCACAGTCCCACCAGCAGTGCACAAGAGATCCCTTTCCTCTACGTCCACAACAGCATTTCTTGTGTCTTGTTTTTTTTTCCTGATGGCCGTTCTAATAGGCATGAGGTGATACCTTAATATGGTTTTGATTTGCATTCCCCTAATGACTAGTGATGTTGAGGATCTGTTCATGTACCTGTTGGCCATTCATACATCTTTTTTTGAAAAATAATCTTCTCAGGTCCTTTGTCTATTTTTAATCAGATTATTTGGGTTTTTTGTTGTTTGTTTTTGTTTTTGTTGTTGTTGTTTTGATGAGTTCTTTATATGTTTTGGATATTAAACCCTTATCAGGCACATGGTTTACAAATATTTTTTTCACATTCTGTGGCTGTCTTTTCACTTGTTGATGGTTTCTTTTGCTGTGCAGGACCTTTTCAGTTTGATATAGTCCTACTTCTTTATTTTTAATTTTGTTACTGTGCTTTAGGGATGATTTCCAAAAATTCATTATGAAGAACGAAACATCTTCCTATGTTTTCTTTTAGAAGTTTGATGGATTTATGCTATGTATTTAAGTCTTTAATTCATTTTGAGTTAATTTTTGTGAGTGGTGTAATGTAGGGGTCTAGTTTCATTCTTTTACATATCCATTCTTCCCAGAACCATTTTACTGAAGAGACTGTCTTTTCTCCAATGAGTATTCTTGGCTCCCTTGTCAAATATTAGTTGACCATATATGCTTAAGTTTACTTCTGGGCTCTCAAATCTGTCCCATCGGTTTATTCATTAGTTTTTATGCCAGTACCATACTTTCAAAATTACTATAGCTTTCTACTGTTGCTTGAAATCAGGAAGTATGATGCCTCCTCCTTTGTTCTTTGTCAGGATTTCTTTGGTTATTCAGGGTCTTTATGGATCTATATAAATTTTAGGAGTGTTTTTTTCTACTTCTGTAAAAAATGCCATTAGAATCTTGATAGGGGTTGTACTGAATCTATCGATTACTTATTTTTTTTAATAAAGCTTATTTTATCAATTTTTAAAATAGCGTTTTAGGTATTATGTCTAACAAATCTTTATCTAACTAAGGTCACAGAATTTTTTCTGTTTCTCTAAAATTTTATCGTTTTATGTTTGTCTATTATACTCAAGATTTTTTTAAATTTGAGTGTAGTTCACACACAACATTACATTAGTTTCAGGTGTACAGCATTGTGATTCGACAACTTTATACATTATGCTGTGCTCACAAGTGTAGCTGCCATTTGTCACCATACGAGGCTATTACATGATCACTGACTATATCCCTTATGCTGTACCTTTTATTCCTGTGATTTATTCATTCCATAACTGGAAGCCTGTATCGCCCACTGTGCCCATACTCCTAACATCCCCCTGCCCTGGCAACCATCAGTTTGTTCTAGTATTTATAGATCTGATTCAGCATTTTGTTTGTTTATTCATTTGGGTTTTTTGTTAGAGTCCACATGTGAGTGAAATCATATGGCATTTATCTTTCTCAGTCTGACTTATTTCACTTAGCATAATAGCCTCTAGGTCCATGAATGTTGTTGCAAATGACACAATCTCATTTTTATGGCTGCATGATTTATACACACACATACTACATCTTCATTATCCATTCATATATATATACATGTATGATAATACATATGTGTATGTGTATATATATACATACCACATCTTCTTATCCATTCATCTATGAATAGACACAGGTTGCTTCCATATCTTGGCTATTGTAAATAATGCTGCAATAAACATAGGAATATAGGTTTGGTTTTGTTTTTTTAATTTGTGTTTTCATTTTCTTGGGGCAAATACCCAGTAGTATAATTATTGGATCATATTATACTTCTATTTTTAATTTTTTGAGGAATTTCCATACTGTTTTCCACAGTGGCTGAGCCAATTTGTATTCCCACCAAGAGTGTATGAGGATTCCTTTTTTTCCCACATCTTTGCCAACACATGTTATTTCCTGTCAAGTCAATTATACTTTTGAGCTTATATTTGTATATGGTATGAGCTATGGATAAAAGCACATTTTCTGGCATGTGGATATCCAATTATTTCAGTGCCTTTTGTTGAAGACGATCTTTTTCCACTGTACTGCCCCTGTATCTTGTCAAAAAATTAGTTGTCCACATATATGCGGGTCACTATGTGGAATCTATATTCAGTTGCACTAATCTATATACCTATCTTGATAGCAATGCCACTTTGTCCTATTTAAGACTTTAATAAGTCATTAAGTCAGATATTGTTAGTCTTCCAACTTTGTTCTTTCTTTCAAATTGGTTTTGGCTTTTCTAAAACCTTTACATTTTCATATGAATTTTAGAATCAGCCTATCAATTTGCATAAAAAAGCCTTCTGTGATTTTGATTGGGATTGTAATGTATCTATAGATAAATTTGGGGAAAACTGACATTTTAGTAATATTAACATTTTTGATTCCTAAACATGGTATGTCTTTCCATTTTTTTAGGTTATATTTACTCTTTTCCAGCAAGGTTTTGTAATTTTTAGTGTATAGGACTTGCATGTCTCTTGTCAAATTAAACCCTAAGTATTTCATATTTTCGATGCTATTGTAAATACTATTTTTTAAATATTTCAAATGTCAGTTGTTCATTGCTATAGATAAAATTGATTTACAATAGTGATCTTCTTTCAACCTTGGCAAACTCACTCATTAGTTCTACATAAACAATAATGTCTTCTCCAAGTGAGAGCAGATGGCTTCTTCTCTTATAATTTGGATGTCTTTTTATGGCCTTACTGCATGAACTAGAACCTCCAATACAATGTTGACTAAAAATGATAAGAGCAGGTATCCTTGACTTGTTCCTGGTCCTAAGGCAAAAGTATTCAGTCTTTCACCATTAAGAATGATATCAGCTGAAAAAAAAATTTTTTTTAAAGAATGAGGGGCCCCTGGGTGGCTCAGTTGGTTAAGAGTCCCACTTCAGCTCAGGTCATGATCTCTGAGTTTGTAAGTTCTTCTTCTTTTTTTTAAAGTTTATTTATTTTTGAGAGAGAGAGAGAGAGCGAGTAGGGGACGGGCAGAGAGAGAGGCACAGAGAGAATTCTAAGCAGGTTCTGCCCTGTGTGCAAACAGCTGAACCTAGGGCTCGACCTCATGAACTGCAAGATCATGACCTGAGCTCAAATCAAGAGTCTAATGCTTAACCAGATGAGCCACCCAGGTGCCCCTGGACTTCATGAGTTCTAGCCCCAAATTGGGCTTGCTGCTGTCAGTGTGGAGCCCACTTCAGATCCTCTGTCCCTCCTCTCTCTCTCTCTGCCCCTCCCTTGCTTTCACTCTTTCTCTAAAAAATGAAATAAAACATTAAAAAATAATAATATTAGCTGTAGGTTTTTCATAAATGTTCTTACCAGATTAAGAAAATTCATTTCCATTCCCAGTTTGACTAAGAGTTTTTATCAGAAAAAGAGATCAAATTTGACAAATATTTTTTATGTGTTTATTGAGATGATCATATGTTGTTTTTTTTTTTATTTTTCTTTAGTTTTTTAACGTGGTAAATTAATTTGATTGATTTATCTAATATTAAACCAGCTTGCATTATTGAGACAAACCTCATTTTATCATGATGCATTATCTTTTTATATATTGTTGGATTCAATTTAACAAAATTTTGTTTAGGGGCGCCTGGGTGGCTCAGTCGGTTGAGCATTCGACTTCAGCTCAGGTCATGATCTTGCAGTTTGTGAGTTCAAGCTCCATGTCAGATTCTGTGCTGACAGCTCAGAGCCTGGATCCCACTTCGGATTCTGTGTCTCCCTCTGTCTCTGTTCCTCCCCCTACTCACACCCTGTCTTGCTGTCTCTCTCTCTCAAAAATAAATAAAGAATAAAAAAAAGAAGATAAAGTTTTGTTTATAATTCTTGCATTTAGGTTCAGGAGGATTATATGTCTATAATTTTCTTGTAAGTTTTTTGTTTGGTTTTGGTGTCAGGATAAACTGGCTTCATAGCATGAGTTGGAAAGTGTTCTCTCTCCTTCAATTTCCTAGAAGAGCTTGTATAGAATGAGTATTACTCACCATTGAGGCTTGGAGGGTTTTTTTTTTTAAGTTTATTTATTTATTTTTGAGAGAGAGAGCACTTGTAGGGGAGGGGCAGAAAGAGAAGGAGAAAGAGAATACCAAGCAGGCTCCTCACTGTCAGCACAGAGCCTGATGCAGGGCTCAATCCCATGAACCATGAGATCATTACCTGAGATGAAATCGAGAGCCAGACCAACTGAACCACCAACTGAACCACCTAAGCACCCTGAGACTTGGAGTTTACTTTGGCAAGAGAAGGAGTTAAATATATATTCAATTTATCTATGTCTTCTTAAATGAGCTTTGGTAGTTTATATCTTTTAAGGAATTTGTCCACTCTTTGGGGTTGTCAATTCATCGGTATAATTTTGCTCATAATGTTCTCTTATTATCCTTTTAATATCTATAGAATCTGAAGTTCTATTACTCTATTCCTGATACTGGTTATTTGTGCTTTCTCTCCACATGATGTGCTTTGGTGTTCTTCACATTTCTTGTGCTTGCAATTTTTGTTTTGTTTTGTTTTGTTTTATTTTGTTTTGTTTTGTTTTGTTTTTTAGTTACAGCTGTGTATTTATGGTTTTCAGTAAATTTGGAAAGATTTCAGTCATTATTTCTTCAAATACATTTTCTGCCTCCTCCCTTCTCTGGAACTCTGATTATACCTGTATTAGATCATTTGAAGTTGTCCCTTAGGCACTGGTGCTGTTTATTTTCTTGTTATTTTTGTTCTGTTTCATTTTAGACAGTTTCTACTGCTATATCTTCAAGTTCACTATTCTTTTCTTCTGTAATGTCCAGTTCATCATTAATCCTGTTCAGTGTATTTTTCATTTCATTGTAGTTTTTATCTCTACAAGTTTAATTTTTTAAAATCTTGTCTCTAGTCTGATTTTTATTTTTCTTATTAAAAAATTTTTTTAATGTTTATTTATTTTTGAGAGAGTGTGAGCCAGGGAGGGGCAGGATAGAAGGAGACACAGAAGCTGAAGCAGGCTCCAGGCTCTGAGCTGTCAGCACAGAGCCTGATGTGGGGCTCAAATTCACAGACTGTGAGATCATGACCTGAGCTGAAGTCAGATGCTTAACCAACTGAGCCACCCAGGCACCCATATACTCCAATTTGTAAACATATGGAATGCAGTTATAGTAGCTATTTTAATGTCTTTGTTGACCCTAACATTTATTTCAGTTCAAAATTGGTGTTATTTGGTTAACTGTTCTCATCGTGGGTCACATTTTCCACTTCTTTGCATGTCTGGTAATTTTGGTTGAATGCCAGGCAATGTGAATTTAACCTTGTTGGGTGCTGGATATTTTAAATTTTTCTACAAGTATACTTAATATTTGTCCTGCTATACACTTATATTAGTAAGAGATAGTTTGTTTTGCAGGAGAAAGAGTCTTGCTTTAAAGATTTGCCAGGCATACCAGAGCAGTGTTCAGTCCAGTGTTAACTATTCCTTACCTCTCAGGTAAGTCCCTTCTGACCCATGAATTATGAAATTTTCTAGTCTGGCTGGTGGAAATAGGCACTCTTCCAGTCACATGGCAATGTTGCATCTAGTCTTTTCAGGTGGTTCTTTTCCCAACCCTTGATGATTTCCTCATAGATATTCACACAAGTCTCTGGAGCTTTCTTTCTGTAGTGTTCTCTCTTCTCTGGTTCTCTATGAATTCTAACCATCTTGATCTATCTGAACTTTCAACTTCCATCTCCTCAACTTGGAGAGTCTGTAGAGCTCCACATGGGTTTTCCCTTCCTGAACTGCAATCTGGAATTTATCTCATATTTACCTCAAATCAGTAAACTGGGGCAATTGGAGGGCTTACTTTTTTATTTCCTGTGTTTTGAAAATCATTGTTTCATATATTTTGCATATATGTTGTTGTTGTTTCTAAAGGGAAGTTAAACTTGGTCCCTGTTTCCCCATTTTGGCCAAGAATAGAAATCCAGTTTCATTGTGTTTTAAAGGTACAGTGTTGTAGCAGGATTGCAGGATGCCTCACCAAAGTGTATATATTGGCTTTATTATTCCAAAGCAGCAAAGAGATGCCCAAAATGGATATGTAAACCCCTGAGGTTATGCCTCATTCACTCTTGCATACTTAAACATCAATCACATAGCCCACAGTAGCTGCTTAATAAAAGTTTTAAATGAATCACAAAGTAAAATGCAAAAAGTTTTGGAGGGACAGTATATTTAGCATTTGCCTGACTGACTTCTGGATCCTCTTTCTTTGTGTATGCTTGATTTTTAGTCTTCTTTATATAGCCAGGCTTTCTCCATGTATCAGGGATGACATTTCCAAACAGCTATATTTTCACATCTTTTCAGCTGTGTGGCTCTAGAGAAAGATCTCCTTCTCTAGCTCCAAATGGAAAAAGTCTAGGAAAGGACTCTAACCAGCCCAGATTGGATTATCTGCCCACCCTGGTGCCCAGGGAGAGCAGGATACTGTGTTACTTTTTAACAAAACATTTTTTCCCATTAAAATATCTATCATTTATAAAAATTGTGGAAATATTAGACAGTAGATAAAAGAATACAAATTTTGTGCCATCCAAGAGAGACAATATTAACCTTTTATAAATAAGTTCTCTTAGAAAATGGGGGAGAGGTTGCAGGAACAGCATATCATTTAGCATGTTATTTTAGTTTCTATTTGTGAATTCTTGGTTTCATTCTTCTGTGAAAGGTTAGATGGAATTGGAAACCAATTAGACCCTATAATTTGCCCGTAAATGTGCTAAGTCTATGTTTTAGTTAAGCACTAGGAAATAAAAGAGAAGAATGATTCTACTTTTTTGCCTGTATTGAGAAATACTGCCCCTTTAAGAAATTCAGAAACTATTTTGTTCCCATTGCTAGGCTTGACTCACCCGAGTTAAGAAACACCTGTATACCTTCAGGGTAGTCTCTTTTGAACACTTGTATAAATTGAAATTTGCCTGTAGGGTTCCAAAGTTCTGTGTCAAAAGTTACATTAAAGGGTAACGTGTTAGCTAGTCAGCTCTGGTAATTCTCAAATGGCATAGGCCTTACAATACAGATTTTAAAAACAAACTCCCTATTTCATTTGTATGAACCATTCACCAAAGTTTATTGAATATGTACTATACACATGCTGCTTTGTGGGGGGAATGACATAAAGGAAGTAGACACATGATTCCGTTCCTTAGAAAGCCAACTACCCATCTTGTTGGGGAGGCAGGTAAATGAATTTATCAGCTTTATTGTGAGTATACTCTTGGAGGCAGATGCCAGGATTTTAAAGCCACAAATCCCTGTCTGAGAAACATTCAGTTCAACAGACTTGTATTTTATTGCCCATCACCGTGTCATTCACTGCACCTGTCACTGAGGGTTAAATTATGAATGGCACAATGTCCCTCCCCACAGAGCTGCTGCCAGAACATAAAGTGCCTTTTAACAGAGGAGATGGAAATTTCATCCAAATCCCTCTGGGTGGGGCTTTACAAAAATGTGTCCCCTTTTGACTGACCAATTAGAAAAAGGTGTTGCTTTGGTTAGACTAATTAGAAAAATGTGCTCTTTCTCTTACAGCCATGGGCTAAACAAATGGGAGGCTGAAATTTGGATTCCATCCCGCCCCATGGTACAATCTATGTGAGGAAACTGCCCTTTATGCTCTTTCTTTGCCCCTTACATTTGCTAATAATAAGCTGTCCTACTTCTTTGAGCTAGGTAAATACGGGATACTCCTATAGATGTGAAACTGTTTCCTCAAGTTGTTGCTCTGACTTCTTATTAACCTCTTGGATTTCCTTCAGATTTCCCAGGCCGGGTGCTATGCTTAGTATTTCAAGAGACAGAGGTATCTCTGTTTTTTCCTCATATTGTTAGATATGATGGCAGAAGATCTGAAGGGCTTGTCATAAGAGGCCCTGGGCAGCTGGAGTAGTTTTTGCCAATACATGCATTTTAGTGCTATGACTTATGGGCAAAGACAAGAGGGTTAGAGTACCTTTGAGCAAATACACAATCCTCCAGTGACCCCTCTGGCAATACATCAGAGGTTCTGCAATATAGCTCCAGGCAACAAATTGAGGCCAGCCAGAATTGATGGGGGAGTCTCTGCTGTGCTCAGCTTTTAAAAATACCTGCACCACAGTGCATGACAACTGGCTTCTGCTAAAGTGCATTCAATGACTCCAAACTGGGCCTGATTGATATTCAAGGTAAGTTGTCCTCAGCAGTGCTTTGGGGAGACCACTTTTGTTTGCAACAGGGTTATCTCAAGAATATAACCAGGGTGTTCCCATAATTGACTCCAAATAAATGGAAGCTTAATGCTAAGAACCTTCAGCCTTTTTACAAGCCTGTTTATAAATGATCTGGGATTGGTTGGGACTACCAATTTTACTAAAGTCTGCATCTTGAAAATAAGTATTGTTTTGTAGTGTTATTATCCTTGGTTAAAAAATAATTGGATTTCTAGCCTTCTTTCAGGGCTGATATCCAACAGCTATTTGGAAAGCATGAGATTTTCCCCTATTTCTTCTGTACTTGTTTCCTCAAACTTCACTGAGCAAATAATAATCTCACCAAGTGAATAGCATAATTTAGGCTCCTAGGAAGAGAATTAGCTTGGTTGGTGTGGTGGTATTTGTAGCAGTGGGGAGAGGAGGGTAACCTGAGACCTATTGCTGGGTTGAGAATGCATGCCAAGGAATATTATGCAGTGGTGAGAAACAGTGGTGTAAATGTACACATAGCAACATGGATGGACTCACATAATATTTCATGGGAAAAGTAAGAAGCAGAGGTATATATAACACAACATCATTTACATAAATTTAAAAATATGTGCATATAAGACAATAATGTAAAACACATAACGTAAAATAATGTAAAAAATAATGTAAAAACACATAAAAACAAAAAGGTAAAACACTATAAACATTAAAATTGATGTATATAAGGTCAGGAGAGGAAGGGGAATGGGGTACGTACATGAGAGAGGATAAATAGCATGGGTGGGACCTTGCATAGACCAGGGATTAGCTGGATCTTCTGTTCCCAAAGGTCGGCCACAACAACGTAATGGGATTCCTACTTTTCTCCTCTAGAGAATTTCAGAAAATATATTGGGGTTCCGGGGATCTGTATTTAAAAAACTTTCTCATTAAGTCTTCTGATCAGAAAGTCTAAGAAATATTGCTTCAAAGTCTAGAGCAATTATTGGAGTACATGATGAAAGCCTCTTATGAAAGGTGAAAATGCTATGGGGGATGGGGACATAAAAAAAGAAAGATCTGGTTGCTGCCCTCAGTGAGCTAAGACCAACACACCCAGGAAAAAAATATATACAGAATGAGTAAGTAGAAAGAAGCTTATACTAAATGTCAAGAGCAGTTTGGAGAAGCGAGGTAGATACTAGTGTGTCCTAGAACATTTGGGGAAAGCCTCACTCAGGGGCTGGGAGGTCTAATGTTCTTTATAGGATGGATTGTATAAAGAGCTAGCACCAGAAAATGTTGACATTCCAGGAAAGAGAATGCTGAGCCAAGTTTCAGAAGTGGGAACTGGCACAGTGTGGGTAGTACAGAATGAGGCATTCAATGTGAAGGGTGCATTTTGGATTGACATGAGAAATTCAGTTGAACAGAAAGGCAGAGGAAGATTTTGAAGGATTTTGCAACCCAGGGGGGTGTTTAGACTGAGCTCAGATAAACAATACGTAGAAGTCATGTAGAAGAAATAAATTCAAGGAAGGAGTTTGAGAAATCATGGCCAAGATAGGAAGAAAGCCGAGAAGAAGAGATTCTAAGAAGGCAGGCACGTCAACTTTTTTGGAATAGCAGAACTGTTAAGGAGGAGGAGGACTAAAAGGTCTGCATCAGGGCCAAGAGGTCTCTAGGGACCTTACTAAGAGCATCTGTGGTAAAGACAATCCAGGGTGGAGTGGATGGAGTTTCTGCTTGACAGAACTCTGGGGAAATCTTTCAGTGCAGAACCACTGTCCTACATGGGACACTTTCTCTGAAGCATAACTGGTCTCAAAGTTCATCCTCAAAGAAGTGAACTAGGCAGAGCTTCAAGGAACTGGGGCTGGAGAGAGGCTGGCTTGCACAGAGGGCACATGATGACAGCAGTGTGGCTGTAGAGATCCTGAGCCTAGTGGCCACCAAGGAGATAGGTGGGGGAAGAAAATATCTTCAATTTAGGTCCTGTGGCAGAGACTGGCATAGCCAGTAGGCTATGCTGTTAAAATCCATCCCACCCTTTCCTCATGGACATACAACTAAACTATATCCTTCAGCCTCTTTCAGCTAGTTGTGGTTATGTGGCAAAGCTCTTGTCAATATGAATGGGAGCTCGGTGGGCAACTTTTGCTCCATTGACTTAAGAGAAACCCCAGGCCCACAATATCCACTTTAATGCCCTTTATACTACCCAAAATGGCAATGACTAGATTGACTTTGGAAGCCAAAGATATTAAAGACAACAGAGACAGTGTAAGCCTGGGCCTCTGAACAATTGGGTGGAACAAAGATGCCCACTAGTTCTAATGGCTCACCTTGAGATTGGTACATAAAAGAGAAATAAACTTCTTTGTTCTTTAAGACACATTGTTGAATCTCTTGTTACAGCTGCTTAGCCTATTATCCGAATAGAAGATTGCTACCCAGAACATGGTAAGTATTGTACCACCAAAACAAAAAACTAAAATCATGCTCATTGGCTTGGCAGGGAGTTTGCAAGTGGTCAGAAGATAGATATTTCAGTCTGGAAAGCTGGTGACCCCATTCATATCATGGCAAAACATTTAGTAGAATTTTGCCTGCAATAATTTAGAAGACAGTGTGCCCACAGAGCTGTAAAGCTCTCGATGAAGGGGTGGTAAAGATCCAGAATAGAAATTTCTATTACCTGCTTATCAGAGGTAGATATATCATGAAGTTATTGAAACTTATGTTTCAGGGCCCCCCTCACTGGCACAGACCCACAAGGAGACTTGGGAACAATGTGTTCATATAGGCACATGTTTTGTACATGTTTCAGAATTAATATATTTCATCCATAATCAGTGAAGACCATTCTCTCTTTATACTCTAACTTTCCCTACATCACATGTCCCCTGTCTTTAAGTGATGATGGAGTAGCTGCATTTTAGGATCTGGTATGGGGAAGTTGAATTGATGATGCCTTCATTTTGGGTGGAGTGAGACATATTTATATGGTTTGCTGTTACTTTCATGTATTGGCAGGTTGTTATTAGCCATCCTAGTGTAATAATGGCTTCCAGAAATTTTATTACTGTTTGGTGGGTCATTTCATTGAGAATCATGACAGGAAGACTTGGCATTACTTTATGAATGAATTACTAAGACACTCAGCATCATTTGTATTAGATAATGGTGAAGAAACAATCTATAAAATGTATAAAACCAGAAGCTAGTCTGTGGGAAATTCTTTCAATCATCTAACATATAAAATTATAAATATAATATAGGTATGCTTGGCATGGAACACTTAGTACTTTTAAAATATGTGCATTGTTCTGCATATATATTTTATGTAATTTAAAAGTTTAAAATTTTGGGGGCGCCTGGGTGGCTCAGTCAGTTGAGTGTCTGACTTCGGTTCAGGTCATGATCTCACGGTTCGTGGGTTCGAGCCCCGCATTGGGCTCTGTGCTGACAGCTCGGAGCCTGTAGCCTGCTTCCGATTCTGTCTTCCTCTCTCTCTGTCCCTCCCCTGCTCACACTCTGTCAGTCTCTCTCTTGAAAAATAAATAAAAACATTAAAAAAATTTTTAAAAAACAAGTTTAAAATGTTTAAGCAGGAAATTTGATTCTTATCAATGCCTAGTCAAAAACTAAAGTTCCGGTGCACCTGGGTGGCTCCGTCAGTTAAGCATCCGACTTCGGCTCAAGTCATGATCTCAAGGTTTGTGAATTAGAGCCCCGCTGTGCTGACAGCTCAGAGCCTGGAGCCTGCTTTGGATTCTGTGTCTCCCTCTCTTTCCCCCTCCCCCCACTTTGCTCTGTCTCTCTTTTCAAAGATAAAATAAACATTAAATTTTTTTTTAAAAAACTGAATCTTCTTTCTGTTAGGGATATACTTACCAATATAATCTATGCAACTTAAAAAGTATCTTACAGTTGTTTTCTTTTTCATTTGGGATCTACATATCTTTAAACTACACTATTCAGATCATCTGCTAACAGCCCCAATTGCTGTTCCACTGAATCGATCACTGCATTCGCCAGCCAATGAGTGAACATGCCAGAGGTACTCAGGTCTACTGAGGCAGGCCCATTTTGGGAAAGGCAGGACTCCTTCAGTAGGTCAGTAAGGCCTGAGGACTCCCCAACAGCCTGGAAAAACTTCACTGGAAATACACTGCAGTCTAGGACCCCTTCCCTTCTCTTCTGTCCCTTCAATTACTTTCCTTTCCTTTCCCCTTCCCTTGTCTCCCTTCTTTCCTTCCCTTCCCTTCCTCTCCTTCCTACGCTCTTTCCTTCCACAGATCTCAGACCTGCAACATGGTCTGAAGGCTCTCCCTGCCTTCTGTTGCTCCATCTACCAATAAGTCTTATGTATATCTCATCTCATCTTAGCATCTCCTTCTCAGTGAACCTGAACTAAGGGAACTGATCCTGAGAATGTTCCAAAGAGCAGGCAGTAAGATGGATATTTGAGACTGGTTTACCTACTGCCCAGAAGGCAAAGAGGACATCATCTTGAATGATAGGTGGGGCACCCTGGCCAAAGGTGGCAGTTCAATTGTTAAAGGTTTTAGTGGTGACAACATAAGGAAATGCCCCAGGGGAGGGAAACAAACTTGCAATGGTTCAGACAGACATGGGATCCAATAGAATGCAGCATACAACCAAGAGGCCCTCTTCACAGTGAAGGAGGTGTGAGAGTGGGCCTGTAGCCAAGCGATCCGCCAGTATCTGCATATCATCATCCAGAAGCAGCCAGCCTCGTGGAATACTGGAATAATGTTTTAAAGGTACAATTTCAATGCCAGTTTTGAAATAATACACTGCAAAGATTAGGTACCATGCTTTAGGATATAACACATGCATTTAATCAGAAAGCTATGTTATGTCTCCACTAGAAAGAAAACATGGTCCTAGAAACCATGGGGTGGAAGTATTATGGTCCCACTTGCCATTAATGACCCACTTCAGATTTTGTTTTTCTCATCCCTATAACTCTGGGTTCTGCAAGGTTAGAGGTCCCCAAAGGGCCCACTCTTGGTGTCCCACTCTTACCAGTGACACAACAAGTGTCCTGTTGAAAACAAACTAGTTTGGCTACCCCCAGTGCACTTTGGATTACTTATGCCTAGGGACTGGCAGGTGATAAGTCAACACCGTGGCAGGGGTAATTGACCCTGGTCAGGAGGATGAAGAAGGCTACTCATGCACAACAGGAACGGGAAAGAACCTATGTGGAATCCAGGTACTGTGCCTCCTGGTGTTACCTTGCCCTTCCCTAAGGGTGACTGTGATCAGATACATGCAGCAACCCTAGTCGGGGAAGGGTATGATTGCCAAGAGCTCAGACTCCTCAAGAATGAAGGTTTAGATGACACCATCACGTAAGTCACAAACGTCTGCTGAGGTGACAGTGGGGAGTGATGGCAATTAGGAATGGATAGTGGAGGAGGGCAAGGATGAGTCCAGTCGTAGATCTGGGTCCCACTGCATCAGTGGAGGCTGTAGTTCATCCCACTGACCATCACTTCTGAGTGTGCCCAGAAAGAGTTCCATGGAAACCATGAAGGCGTTCCTTTCTGAACCTGCATGGAGAAGTAGATCTGTGTGGCACAGGCTAGCTGTGCAGCCCTGAGAATTTTGCTGCAGGGAGCATAACTGCCTGCTGGCCCAGCTCCTGCCCCTCTGGACTCAGCACTGGGTTTGTGCTGAGGCTCTACTCGCAGGAGGTCATTCACAGCCAGTGACTAAGCACAGTGGGCCCCAAAGCAGCCAGTTCTGGTGAGGTGAGGGACTCTTCCAGCTGGTGACTTGGCATAAGGACTCCCCATCAGCCTAGCTAACAATCCTTGGAACTGTGCTGGAGTCTGAGAATCTTTCTATTTTCCTTCCTTCCCTCTCTTCTTCCAGACCTACATCACAGGCTAACGCTCTCCCCACCTTCTCCTGCCCTCCCTAAATAAATCCCTATCACATCTACCTGGCATCTGTTCCTCAGTGAGCCTAAACTATACACAATGAAATAAAACTGATCAGAATTCCTATATTTGTAAGCAATACTACAAACAGACTGTGAAGCTGTGTATTTTACGCACACCGTTGTAATTTTCCTGACACATCAGGTCCTGTTACAGATGAAAACTGCCACTACCATAGTCATATGGCCCGATGATGCAAGTATTCCAATGAGAAAACACCCTCCCATATTCATAATAGGTCAATGTATGTATGGTAAAGGTAATTTGATTATGAAATTTTAAGTGTATTTTTAAATGCTCTTATGTTTGCCTTCATTTCTGATTTTTACACTTTTCAGAATTACTGATCATACCAAACTGAGAATTTTATTTTGATGAAAATGGTGATGAGAGTCTTTCATTATGGTGATATAGTGAGCAATAATTTCATTCACTATTTTTTTTAATGTCTATTTACTTTTGAGACAGAGAGACAGAGCACAAATGGGGGAGGGGCAGAAAGAGAGGGAGACACAGAACC
This sequence comes from Panthera uncia, assembly GCF_023721935.1. Lineage (NCBI taxonomy): Eukaryota > Metazoa > Chordata > Mammalia > Carnivora > Felidae > Panthera > Panthera uncia. The sequence goes on from NC_064811.1 coordinate 120,783,975, forward strand.
CAAAGCAGGCTCCAGGCTCCAAGCTGTCAGCACAGAGCCCAACGTGGGGCTCCAATTCAAACTGCTAGACTGTGATCTGAACCAAAGTCGGATGCTTAACCGACTGAGCCACCAAGGTGTCCCTCATTCACTATTGATTAATGAGAGTTGCTTTTTTTTTTTCCAAAATCAAGATTCTCATAGTATTTATAGATAATCAAATAGAACATACATGAATCAAAGAGGTGCTTCTCAAGCGGGTATTTGAAAAATTTTCGAAGTGGCAAAACTGTTTTTTTTTTTAAATTTACTTTAAAAATGTAAATATCTCCCAAAGGTTAACAGATAAAGAAAATACCATACTGGTTTAGTTAATGTGGTTGTTGTATTTTCTTTTCCAAGGAATACTGATTAGAAATATTTACACACCTACTTTTAAGTCCATGTTTAGCACTCTTATTTGTATGGCTTTAAAAGTTATAGCACAAGATCTTTACATTAAGGATCAGGGGAAAAAAATCATTCAAAACAAAGCCTGATATATTATATACATGTTTTTCTCTGTACTTTATTTTAAGTACATTAATTTTTAAATGATGTTTCTCTTTTTTCCCTTCAGTTGCCATTAAATTAAATTTCTCAACCTAACTTAAGTTACCAAGAAAAAGAGTTGCTAGTTGCCATTATAAGCAAAAACATAAAGTACTATAGCATTGCCTACATTGCTCCTTACAACAAAACTTCGAAAGAACCAGAGACGCTTTATAGAAGTTTAGTTGGTTTTGAAAAGGCGCATGGGTGTGCTTTGTTTGCTCTTCTTTTGCATTCTAGAAATTTTGCCACCACTGCTGTTTCTGTTGGAGAGATGACATCTGTGACTATCAGTGTAGACAAGAAGCGTGTTCAAACTAAAGAAAGCCGGAAGCTGAAATTTTAACCGCACAGTAACAATGTACTTTTCTTCATACAGCCTTGTGTTTCCTACATATCCAATTTTCTAACATGCATTAGAATACATAAACTTGTATTCTAATGATTTTAGGTTTGATTTTACAACACAGAAAAAAATCTGAGAAGGGACCTGGGAAAGAGAGAGGGGAGAACCCTTATCACAATGAAAATAAATACATTCATACCCAACTATATAACAAGAATATAATCCTTTTGGGATGAGCACTGGGTGTTGTATGGAAACTAATTTGACAATAAATTTAATATAATAAAAAAAATAAAAAGAATATAATCCATTTAAGCTTCCAGAAATAATACTTCTCAAAGCTCCCCATTCACTCATGGGAAAGATCCCTCCTGTGTGGCGTTAAGTGGAGGGGTGCGGGGATCAGTTTGTTTCAACAGAAACAGTTCAGCATAACAGGAAAGACTTTAACTTTGCTCCGCTTGTCTACTAGCTTTAAGGACAATCACACTGCCCAAGAAGTGATAAAACTGTTTTGAGATTCTGGCTTACTCTAAGGCTGAAAATTACATATTTTGTTTTGTTTGCAAATTTTTTTCAGTGAAATGGATGTACTTATATCAGATCGATTTTCTGACTGAATGTTATATTGAGATCCTCTTCAAAGGTCATCTGGGTCCCCCAGAGCAAAAGAAAGCAAGTTCACCTGAATTACACATAAATCAAATAAAGGTGCGCTGGACAGATAGTAAACCAGGAAGAATATCCAGTTTTATTTGAAAGTAAAAAGAGTAGTCTGCTTATTTAATTTTTTTAAAGATTTTTCTTTTTTTTATTATCTATCTACCTATCTATTTATTTATAAAGATATTTTAAGGTTATTTATTTATTTTGAGAGAGAGAGGGACAGAGCACACGATCAGGGCAGGGACAGAGAGAAGAGAGAGAGAATCCTAAGCAGGCTCTGCACTGTCAGTGCAGAGCTTGATGTGGGGCCTGAACTCAAAAACCACAAGATCATGACATCATAACCTGAGCTGAAACCAAGGCCTAACTGACTGAGACACCCAGGCGCCCTAGGATTTTCCTTTTTTTAATGTGTATTTATTTTTGAGAGGGGGGAGGGACAGAGACAGAGAAGGAGACACAGGATCTGAGGCAGGCTCCACACTGACAGCACAGATCCCGATGCAGGCGCAGACCCATGATCCTGTGAGATCATGACCTGAACCGAAGTTAGACACTTAACTGACTGAGCCACCAAGCATCCCATGGTTATTTAAGTGAAAGGAGTCTGCCTTTCAGGGATCACAGTGTAATGTGGTGCACTTAAGGCAGTGGAAATTTCATGGACTGTATCAAACCAATTGCTAAATCTGATCTTTTTTTTATTTTTATTCCATAAGTACATGGAAATATGTCAAAATAAAAGACTCAATGTGACTTATTTATCCAGGATAGTTTATGAAAAATTGATAAAAACAATGTGGAAAATATGTATATAATAAACCAGACAATAGATACTATTCTGTTCTTGTTGATGCTACCCACCAGATATAACAAATACTAACCAGATGATAATTATTGTGTGACACAGGGAATTCTAAGAGTTATTTTTAATTTATTTTTGCTGGGGCGCCTGGGTGGCTCAGTTGGTTAAATGTCCGACTTCAGCTCAGGTCATGATCTCACGGTTTGTGGGTTCAAACCCTGTGTTGAGCCCTGTGTCAGGCTCTGTGCTGATAGCTCAGAGCCTGGAGCCTGCTAAGGATTCTGTGTCTTCCTCTCTCTCTGCCCCTCCCCCACTCAGTTTCTCTCTCTCTCTCTCTTAAAAATAAATCAACATTAAAAAACTTTTTTGTTTCTTTTTGCCAACCAAAAATCATCTTTCATCCTTCTGTTATTTTATTCAGCAAAGTGAAGTTCTGGATGGTTATAATCTGCCATTGAATAACAGTCATGATAAATCTTAGAATAACACTCCTGTGTGATCTTGAGGACAAAGGAGTGCAAGCATATCTTAAAACATTAATGAGTTTGCATATGTGCTATGTAAGGGTCACTCATTTCATCTCATCTAAGTTTTGCAAAGTTATGTGTCTTTCCAGTTTGCCCATTGACGGACTGTTTTAAATATATAGGCTGTCATGGACTGAATTGTGGGCTCCCAAAATTTATGTGTTAAAACCCTAACCCCCAGTACCTCAGAATGGGACTCTACTGGAGGTTGGGCCTTTAAGGAGGTGACAAAGTTAAAATGAGGCTGTTAGTTAGGATGGTTATAGTTAGTTAGTTATAAGAAAAGATTAGCATATAAAAAGAGATATAAAGATATGCACAGGTAAGAGATCATGTGAGGACACAGAGAGAAGGCAGCCATTTGCAAGCCAAGGAGAGAGGTCTGAGAAGAAACAACCTGCCAGCACCTTAATGTTGGACTCCAGAATGTGAGAAAATAAATTTCTATTGTTTAAGCTACCTGGTCTGTGGTATTTTGTGATGGTAGCCCTAGAAAACTAACACACTGGCTAACTTGGGTTTTTCTTTAAAAAAACTAAATGTATTCAGATGGTCGACCCTGAATAAATCTATTCAAGTCTTCCATTTTAAGGATAAGTTATGTTTTCAAAGATTCAAAAGAGGAACCTAAATATAAATCCATTTTAATTTCTGAAAAATGTTTATTCAAACAATTAATACAGCAAATTATGCCATTTTAACTGCAATTTGCACAGATGTTTAGAATATTAACAATAGCCACTCTGAACATATATAAAGGTTATTTTCTTTTGTCATCTTTAACTTTACATATTCAACAACAGAAGGAAAACTCTATTAAAATTACTACAATGTGAATGTGATAATGCTGATTGATGAAATCAATAGGGATTATTTTGGTGTAAAGCAAATTGTAACAACAACAGCAAAAAACCTTTTCAGGTCTTACCAAAACCCATAAATCATTAAGAAAAATAGATCCATTTCAAACAGAAATAATGAATAGTTTCTTCAATTGTTCAGTAATGCAATTGATGGAAAGAAGGATACATTCAAATACATAGGAAAAATAGAAATTCCTAGTTGAATTGGCAAAATTTTGATATCATACAGATGACATAAATTCATAATGTTCTGATAAACAAGTACATCAGTCTTCCATGACAAACTATTCATTGAGTGTTGTCAGTTCAAAGGCTATTTAAAATAATTCCTACAGGAGGAGAGCAGTTAAGATGGTGGAGGAGTAGGGCAATCCTAAACTTGCCTCCTCTCTCACTCACAGCTAGATAAATATCAAATCATTCTGAACACCCAAGAAATAGATCTGAAGACTGAGAGAACAAAGCTGCAGTTCTACAAGTAGAAAAACGACCACCTTGTGGAAGGTAAGAGCTGCAGAGAGTTGATTTGGGAGAGAAAAGAGCCGTGGTCACTGCAGAAGGAAGGGAGCCTTGATCACAGAGAGGAGTAAGAGAGAAACAGTTAAAAAACAAACAAACAAAAAACAAAAAACAAAAAAAACGAATGAAAACACACACAAGGAATTGCACAAGAAAACTTCTACCCCAAACCATTGACTGGGAAAAAGAGAGGGGTTAAATACCACAAGTTTTTTTTATAAGCAGCAGAGAGCAAAGTCTGAAGTTTTAGAGGTCCATGCCATTGCCAAGATTGCACCTGGCAGGATTAGCAGTGCTCCTGTGGGGAAGGAGAGCAGAGACCCAGAAGTGAGCAGCATGGTGTGAGGATCCCCTGGGTCACACAGGGAGAAGGAGTTCCTCTGCTTGGAATGCATTTGGGAGAGGTGGCATGGCCTCTCTGTAAACAAAAGACCATTCAGTAACCATTGAGCTGGCCCATTCACCTGCATAGGAATAAAGATGCCAGCAGAATACAGCATAGCCTTGGTCCCAGCTTTCTGCTGCATTTTACAATAAACTCCAAGCCACTGAGCAGTCACACAACCATTTTCTGGAACAAACTGGCACCCTGCCACAGCACAGCAAGACCCTTCCCAGAGGATCAGTGTGGGTCTACACTACAGGGTTTTCTGAAGTTTGGAGTTTTGAAACCCAGCCACGCCTAAGATAAAACATGGGAGTACTTTGCCGCAGGGCAAGAGGACAGCCTGTGGACAGACAAGGAACATTCGGGGTTCTGACAGAAGCCAGGGACAAAGGAGGGGTGATTGTTTTCTCTTCTGTGAGGGCTTCCTGAAGAGCAGTGGGCCCAAACTCCCTGAGCTGGAGACTAGAGAGGGAGGCAATGCCATTTCCACCCCTGCTTCATCAACATTGACCCACTTTGGTGAGAAAAAAAGTGCCACCAAGTAGAAGCCATGGCTTCTTACACCAAGCCCTGTGCCTCTGTGCCCTTCAGGTGCATTTCCACTAGGGCAAATCAGCCTGAGAATCAGAGCAGCAGGCCCCTTACCCAGAAGACCAGTACAAACCCCTTGCACATACCAAGTATATTAGTCTACTGACCATAGAGTCTTGCAAACCTTCAGCTCTAGCAGAAACAAGATTTAGCTTCCTTTGGGTTTGTTTTAGATACAGAAAAAGCAATTTTTTTAATTTAACTTTTTAATTTTAATTTTAATATTTTTAAATTTTTAATTATTTTATTTTTTTGGATCAAACTTCTCTTAACAAGCAGGCCAAGACACACCTAGTATCTAGCTTCCTTTTTTTTTCTTTTTATCTCCAGAAGGACAAGATGGAGAAAGTCATCCCCCAAATAAAGAACAGGAAGAAGTCATGGCCAGAGATTTAATTAATACAGTTATAAGTAAGATTTCTGAACTAGATTATAAGAATACTAGCTAGGATTTAAAAAAGCACAGAAGACACTAGAGAATTTCCTACTGCGGAGATAAAACTAAAAACTAGTTGGGCTGAAATTTAAAATGCTACAACTGAGATGTAAACCTGAATTATGCAATAACAATAAGGGTGGATGAATCAGAGCAACGAATCAGTGACATAGAAGATAAAATTATGGAAAATAATGAAGCTGAAAAGTAGAGGGAAAAAGGTACTGGATCACAAATGTACACTTAGGGAACTCAGCAACTCCTTAAAACATAGTAACATTCGTATTATAGGAGTCTCAGAAGATGAAGAGAGAGAAAAAGGGAAAGAAGATTTATTTGAGCAAAGTATAGCTGAAAACTTCCCTAATCTGGGAGAGGAAACAGACATGGAAATCCAAGAAGCACAGGAACTCCCATTAAATTCATTGAAAGCCAGCCATCATAAAGACATATCACAGACAAATTCACAAAATGCACAGACAAGGAAAGAATCCAGAAAGCAGCAAGGGAAACAAGTCCTTAACCTACAAGGGAACACAGATCAGGTTCACAGCAGATCTGTTCACAGAAACTTGGCAGGTCAGAATGGAGTAGCATGTTATATTCAATGTGCTGAATGGGGAAAATCTGTAGTTAAGAATATTTTATTCAGCAAGACTGTCATTCAGAATAGAAGGAGAGATAAAGAATTACCCAGACAAGCAAAAACTAAAGGAGTTTGTGACTGCTAAACCAGGCCTGCAAGAAATATTAAAGGGGACTCTTTGAGTGGAGATAAAAAGACCAAAAGCAACAAAGACTAGAAAGGCACAGAGAACATCACCAGATACACCAGCTCAATAGGTAACACAATGGCACTAAGTTCATACCTATCAATAATCACTGTAATGTAAATGGACTAAATGTTCCAATCAAAAGATGTAGGGTATCAGAATGGATTTAAAAAACAAAAACAAAAACCAAGACCCATCTATATGCTGCCTATAAGAGACTCATTTTAGACCTAAAGACACCTGCAAATTGAAAGTCAGGGAATGGAGAACCATCTATCATACTCATGGATGTCAAAAGAAAGCTGGTGTAGCCATAGTTACATCAGATAAACTAGATTTTAAACCAAAGACTGTAACAAGAGATGAAGAAGGGTATTACATTATAATTAAGGGGTCTATCCATCAAAAAGATCTAACAATTGTAAATATTGATGCCCTCAACTTGGAACACCTAAATATACAAATCAATTAATAACAAACATAAAGAAACTTATTGATAATAATACAGTAATAGTAGTGGGGACTTTAACACCCCATTTACAATAATGGGCAGATCATCAACAAGCAGAAAATCAACAAGAAAACATTAGCTTTGAATGACACGCTGGACCAGATGGACATAACAGATATATTCAGAACATTTCATCCTTAAGCAGCACAATACACATTCTTTTCAAGTGCACACAGAACATTTTCCAGAATAGATCTCATACTGAGTCACAAATCAGCCTTCAATAGGTACAAAAAGATTGATATCATACCATGCATATTTTCAGACCAAACACTAAGAAACTTGAAGTCAACCACAAGAAAACATTTGGAAAGACCAGAAATGTATGGAGGTTAAAGAATATCCTACTAAAGAATGAATGGGTTAACCAGGATTAGAGAAGAAACAAAAAAGTACATGGAAGCAAATGAAAATGAAAACATGACCATCCAAAACCTTTGGGATGCAGCAAAGGCAGTCCTAAGAGAAAAGTATATTGCAATACAAGCCTAGTTCAAGAAGCAAGAAAAATCTCAAACACACAACCTGACCTTACACCTAAAGGAGCTAGAAAAGGAACAGCAAATAAAGCCTAAAGCAAGCAGAAGAAGGGAATTAATAAAGATTAGAGCAGAAATAAATGATACAGAAACAAACAAAAAACAGTAGAACAAATCAATGAAATTAAGAGCTGGTTCTTTGACAGAATTAATAAAATTGACAACCCCTTAGTCAGACTTACCAAAAAGAAAAGAAAGGACCCAAATAAATGAAATCAGAAATGAAAGAGGAGAAATCACAACACCACAGAAATACAAACAATTATAAAAGAATATTATGAGAAATGATATGCCAACAAACTGGGCAATCTGGAAGAAATGGACAAATTCCTAGAAATCTACAAACTACCAAAACTGAAACAGGAAGAAATGAAAATTTGAACAGACCTCTAACCAGCAAAGAAATTGAATCGGTAATCAAAAAGCTCCCAACAAACAAAAGTCAAGGGCCAGATGCCTTCCCAGGGGAATTCTACCAGACATTTAAAGAAGAATTACCTATTATGCTCAAATTTATCCAAAAAATAGAAATGAAAGGAAAACTTCCACACTCACTCTGCAAGACCAGAATAACCTTGATTCCAAAACCAAAGACCCCACTAAAAAGGAGAAATACAGGCCAATATTCCTGATGAACAGGGATGCAAAAATTCTCAGCAAGATACTAGCAAATTGAACCCAACAGTACATTGAAAGAATTATTTACCACAATCAAGTGGGATTTATTTCTGGGCAGCAGGGGTGGTTCATTATTCACAAATCAATCAATTTAATACACCACATTAATAAAAGAAAGGATAGGTACCATGTGATCCTCTCAATAGATGCAGAAAAAATGCATTTGACAAAATACAGAATCTATTCTTGATAAAAACTCTCAACAAAGTAGGGATAGATGGAACATACCTCAACATCATAAAGGCCATATATGAGAGACCCACAGCTAATATCATTCTCAATGGGGAAAAACAGAGAGCTTTTCCTCTATTGTCAGGAATAAGATAGGGATATCCACTCTCACCATTACTATTTAAAATACTACTGGAGATCTTAGTCTCAGCAATCAGACAACAAAAATAGATAAAAGACATCCAAATTGGCAAGGAAGAAGTCAAACTTTCACTATTTGCAGACAACATGATACTCTATGTAGAAAAGCTGAAAGTCTCCACCAAAAAAACTGTTAGAACCAATACATACACCAATTCAGCAAAGTTGCAGGATATAAAATCAACATACGGAAAGCTATTGCATTTCTATATACTAATAACAAAGCAGCAGAAAAAGAAATCAAGAAAATGATCCCATTTACATTGCACCAAAAAACATAAGAAACCTAGGAATAAACCTAAGTAAAGAGGTAAAAGACCTGTACTCTGAAAACTATAAAACACTTATGAAAGAAATTGAAGACACAAAGACATGGAAAAACATTCCATGCTCATGGATTGAAACAACTTGTTAAAATGTTTAGACTACCCAAAGGCATATACACATTTAATGTAATCCCTATCAAAATACCACCAGCATTTTTCACAGAGCTAGAAAAAACAATCCTAAAATTTGTATGGAACCACCAAAGACCCCAAATAGCCAAAGCAATCCTGAAAAAGAAAAGCAAAGCTGGAGACATCACAATTCCAGACTTCAAGCTATATTACAAAGCTGTAGTGCTCAAGCCTGTATGATACTGGCACAAAAACAGACATAGATCAATGTAACAGAACAGAAAACCCAGAAACGGACCCACAACCATATGGTCAACTAATCTTTGAAAAAGCAAAAAAGAATATCCAATGGAAAAAAGTCTCTTCAACAAATGATGCTGGGCAAACAAATGATGTTTCATTCCAAAACAATGAAACTGGACCACTTTCTCACACCAAACACAAAAATAAATTCAAAATGGATGAAAGTCCTCAACGTGAGGTAGAAGAGAACACAAGCAGCAACCTCTTTGATCTTGGACATAGCAACTTCTTACTAGACACATTACAGGAAGCAAGGGAAACAAAAGCAAAAATGAACTATTGGAACTTCATCAACATAAAAATCTTCCGCACAGCAAAGGAAACAATCAACAAAACAAAAGGCAGCCAACAGAGTGAGAGAAGATAATTTGCAGATGACACATCTGACAAAAGGTTAGTGTTCAAGATCTATAAAAAACTTATCAAATTCAAACCTAAAAAAACAAATAATCTAGTTAAAAATGGGCAGAAGACATGAATAGACATTTTTCCAAAGAAAACATCCAGATGGCTGACAGACACAGGAAAGGATGCTCAACATCACTCATCATCAGAGAAATACAAACCAAAACAATGATGAGATACCACCTCACACCTGTCAGAATAGTTAAAATTAACAACACAAGAAACAACAGGTGTTGGTGAGGATATGAGAAAGGAGAACACTCTTGCACTGTTGGGAGGAATGCAAACTAGTGCAGCCACTCTGGAAAACAGTATGGAGATTCTTCAAAAAGTTAAAAATAGAACTGCCCCATAATCCAGCAATTGCATTGTACCCAAAGGATACAAAAATACAGATTTGAAGGAGAACATGCACCCTGAAATTTATAAGCATTATCAACAATAGCCAAACTATGGAAAGAGCCCTAATGTCTATTGACTGATGAATGGATAAAGAAGATATGGTATATAGACACAATGGAATATTACTCTGCCATGAAAAGAAATGAAATCTCGCCATTTGCAATATCACGAATGGATCTAGAGTATATTAGGCCAAGCAAAATAAATCAGTAAAAGAAAGACAAATACCATATGTTTTCACTCATATGTGGAATTTAAGAAACAAAACAGATGAATATATGGGAAGGAGGGAAAAAAGACAGGGGAACACACCATAATAGATTTTTTTCTTATTTTTTTTAATGTAGGCCTCATGCCCAGTGCAGAGCCCAGCACAGAGCTTGAACACATGACCCTAAGATCAAGACCTGAGCTGAGATCAAGAGTCAGACACTTAACTGACTGAGCCACCCAGGTGCCACTATAAAAGACTCTTAACGATAGAGAACAAAATGAAGGTTGAGGGAGGGAGTTGGATGGGGGATGGGTTAGATGGGTGATGGGTCATAAGGAGGGTACCTGTTATGATGAGCACTGGGTGTTTTGTATGTAAGTGATGAATCACTGGATGCTAGTCCTGAAACCAATATTGCACTGTATGTTAACTAACTAGAAATTAAATAAAAAATTTAAAAATAAAAAATAAATAAAATAAAATTAGTCCTACAGTAGAAAACTTGAAATGTCCTGAAACCTTATAGCCCATACATAAAAGAACCTGGATTGAGGTTTTCCCAAATTAGACAACAACCCTAGAAATTTGAGAAAGCATCAAAAATGAAAAATAAATAAAATCCACATACATACATAGAAATTAAAAATAGACTACTAAGTCATGGTTCAAAAAAATCACTTTTAAAAACACTTAGAAATGAGTGAAACGTGAACATTTCAAAACTTGTGGAATGAGGTGTAAATGGCACTCTGAGGGAGTGTTATATAAAAGAACAGAGATTGACAATTAATGTGATAAATGTCCCACTAGTAAGTTAAGGGGTAAGAAATAGTGTAATCCTGCAGGAAAGAAATAATAAAGATAAGAACAGAACTTGGGGTACCTGGGTGGCTCAGTTGGTTGAGCCTCCAACTTCAACTCAGGTCATGATCTGGCAGTTCGTGGGTTCGAGACCCGCATCGGGCTCTGTGCTGACAGCTCAGAGCCTGGAGCCTGCTTCCAGTTCTGTGTCTCCCTATCTCTCTCTCTGCACCTCCCCCACTTGCCTCTCTCTCTCTCTCTCTCTCTCTCTCTCTCTCTCTCTCTCAAAAATAAATAAACATTTGGAGCACCTGGGTGGCTCAGTTGGCTAAGCGTCTGACTTCAGCTCAGGTCATGATCTCACAGTTCATGGGTTCAAGCCCCTCATAGGGCTCTGGGCTGACAGCTCGGAGTCTGGACCCTGCTTTGGATTCTGTGTCTCCCTCTCCTCCCTTCCTCTACTTGCACACTCTCTCTCTCAAAAATAAACATTAAAAATTAAAAAAAAAAAAAAGAATAGCAGCCAGCTATTTTAAAAAATAAAATAAATAAACAAACATTTAAAAAATTTAAAAAAGATAAGAGCAGAACTTAAATTAGAAAAATGATTGCAAATGAAAAAAGCACTAAAATCAAAGTTGGTTCCTTGAAAATACTTAATGAAAAATCAATCTCTTTCTTGTAAGATTGATCAAGGAAGAGAGAGGGAGCGCAAGTAATCAATTCCTAGAATAGAAATGGGAAGCGTAAACTCTATTGTATCCATGGTTATAATACCAAGGGTACTATGGACAAGCTTATGTCAATATAAACTTGAAAATAAAGGTAGAATGCATAAATTCTTAGAAAAATATATCCCCAAACTGACTCAAAAAATATTTATTTATTGTGTGTATGTAATAGGCAAACCTTGCCAAACTTCATGAAATTAATAATTCTAGTCTCATACAAACTTACACAGAGATGTAAAAAGAGGAAAAAATCAGGAATGCATATTCTGAGGAATTTTAACTTTGATTCTAAAACTAGAAAAGAGTGGCACTGGTCAATCTGAATTATGAACATAATGAAAAAATTTTAAATAAAGTATTACTAAACTGAATCTAGCATGCAGAAAAACAAAACACACGATTAAGTTGCATTTATTCTAAGAATGCAAGAGTGGTTTGGTATTAAAAATATCTATGTATGTCAGTTACCACATAAATATATTAAAGGAAAAGAACCATGGGATAATTGCAACAGACCTAGAATTAAAATCATATAAATGTATCAATCATTTTTGACAAAAAAAAGTGTCTATCAAATTTTTTAAATCCCTATCAAAAATAGAAACAGAAGAGAATTTTCTCATCCTGATAAAGGCTAACTACCAAAAACTTATATAAACCATCATTTTAGATGGGAAACATTGAAAATATTCCCTTTCAGGGGCGCCTTGGTGGCTCAGTCGTTAAGCGTTTGGCTTTGACTTAGGCCATGATCGTGCAGTTCATGAGTTCGAGTCCCATGTCAGGCTCTGTGTTGATACCTCAGAGCCTGGAACCTGCTTCAGTTTCTGTGTCTCCCTCTCTCTCTGCCCTTACCCTGCTCGTGCTCTTTCTCTCTATAAAAAATAAATAAACATTAAAAAAAAAATTTTTTAAAGAAAACATTCCCTTTAAAATCAGGAACAATACAAAAAGGCCCACTGTCGTTGAACATTGTGTGAGATACTCTAAGCCAGCTCAATAGGTCTAGAGAAAGAGATGAGAGATACAAGGAATGGAAAGGAAGGGGGGAAAACCGCTATTTTCCATAGATGATATACAATAAAAGACTCAATGACACTATAGACAAATTATTGCAATTTGTCAAGGTGTTTGGCCAGAAATCAATATACAAAATTAGTTGCTTTTATATGTGACAGCTGCGAAGAGCAAATAGACTCTAAAACTTTCACTTGCAATGGCAATAACAACAAATATGTACTTAAGAACAAATCTCGCCAAAAAATATGCAAGACCCTTATGGATAAATTACAAAATGCTATTGAAAAACACTAAAGTACTAAATAAATAAGAAAGATCCCATATTCATGAATAGGAAAACTTGATTCTCCAAATATGTGAAGAGTCTTCAAGCTGATAAACTGTTTAAACGCAGCACAATTAGAATCCCTATAACGCTTTTGGTGGAACTTGATGAAACGTTTCCAAAATGCCTATGTACTAGGAATCACCAATACTCCTGATGAAGAGAAACAAGGTGGGTGTATTTGCTCATCAGCTATTAAAACAATTTAAAACTCTAATAATTAAGATAGTATTGTCTTGGTGCAAGAAGAGACAAGCTGATGAGTAGAATAGGATAGAGAGCCCAGAAAGCAGACATGTGTTGTATGGCAGAGACCATACAGCAGTTCTGTGGGGAAAAGATAAGACCCTTGGTAAACATGTTAGCATAACTGCTTATCTTCTACGGGATTTGTCGTCTCAGGCCTGCCATAAAAAATACTCCAAACCAGGTGGCTTAAGCAACAGAGATTTATCTTCCTGACAGTTTTGGAAGTTCAAAATCAAGGTGTTGGTAGAGTGGGTTTCTGATGAGACCACCCTCTTTGGCTTGCAGAGGATGCCAATTCCCTGGATTTTCACATAGCCTTTTCTCCGTGTGTGCATGCTTTCCTGGTGTTCCTTCCTCTACTTGTGAGGACATTAATCCTATCGGATTAGGGCCTCACCTTATAACTTCATTTAACCTTAATTATCCACTTTAAGATCTATCTCCAAATACGGTCATATTGGGGGGTTAGGGCTTTAACATACTAATCTGAAGAGGACACAATTCCAGATGATCAAGGACTTAAACACAAAGGACGAGAGTTTAAAACTTACTGAAAGTGAACATAAGATATTGAGCAACAGTTTTCAGACACTGGCCATCAGGCAGCACAGGACAGCAGTCCCTGAGGGAATGGAAATAAATACCAGAAAGATTGCTGCAAAGAGAAGAAAGACCTACATAAAAAGAGTTCTAGAAATTTGCAGAGGTTTCCCCCTTGAATCTTCAGATGATTATTGATTTGTTCATGTATGTGCTGAGAGCCTGGGAAAGAATCACCAAAAAAGAGCAGTTGGAAAAATCCCCAGAGATCACACAAGTCTAATGTAGCTGGAGTGGAAAAACCTCATACTACACAGAGCAACAGAGTTCTCTGAAAGGTATTTCTTCAGGAATGGGGCCAAATTAGCCCTAGACTAAAGGCTGCTCTTGTCCTACATAAACAAGCTTAAAAGCAAGCTTTGAAAAGACCAAACTGATTCCAAGTAGCTTAACTGCATCCCAGAACAAAGTTCAAGAATACTTAAAGGAATAAAGACATCCAGAATGCACAATATGAAATTCACAATGCCTGGCATCCAATCGAAATTTCCAGGCATTCAAAAAAGAAACACAATATGTCAAAGAAGGAGGAAAATATGATCTATGATGAGGTGGAAAATCAATAAACAAAAACAGACTTAATGAAATTAATTATAGAACTAGTGAATAAGGATGTTAAAATAGCTATTATAAATATACTTCATATGTTCTAGAAGGTAGAGGAAAACATGAGCATGTTAAGAAGAGACATGAAAGAGATTTTTAAAAGACCAAATAAAACTGCTAGAGATGAAAAATATAGTATCTGAGATAAAAGATACACTAGATGGGTTCAAGAGAGTAGACCCTATTTTAAGAAAAAACTGGTAAAATTGAAGACATTTAAAGACATAGCAATAGAAACTATCCAAAATGAAACAAAGAGAGAAAAGGAAGGAAAAAAAGAGGGAGAGAAAAGGCCAGATCATCATGGGGGTATGACAATGTGTAATTGGAGTCCCTACAGGATAGGAGAGGAGAGAAAAGGGAACACAAAAAGGAATTGAAGAAATAATGGCTGAAATTGTTCCAGATTTTATGAAATATATTAGAAATTTATCCCGATTTTAATTAAAACTAATTAAATTCCATTGTGGATAGATAGATAGATAGATAGATAGATAGATAGATAGATACCACATCTTCTTTCTCCATTCATCAGTTGATGGACATTTGGGTTCTTTCCATAATTTGGCTATTGTTGATAGTGCTGCTATAAACATTGGGGTGCACATGCCCCTTCAAATCAGCAGTTTTGTATCCTTTAGGTAAATACTTTGTAGTGCAGTTGCGGGGTCATAGGATAGTTCTGTTTTTAATTTTTTGAGGGACCTCCATATTGTTTTCCAGAGTGGCATTCCACCAACAGTGCAAAAGCATTTCCCTTTCTCCACTTCCTCGCCAACATCTGTTGTTTCTTGTGTTGTTAATTTTAGCCATTCTGACAGGTGTGAGGTGGTATTTGATTTGTATTTCCTTGATGATGAGTGACGTTGAGCACCTTTTCATATATATATATATATAATGTAATACTACTTGGCAATGAAAAAGAATGAAATCTTGCCATTTGCAACAATGTGGATGGGACTAGAGTGTATTATGCTATGTGAAATAACTCAGCCAGAGAAAGAAAGATATCATATGATTTCACTCATATGTGGAATTTGAGAAACACAACAGTTGAACATAGGGGAAGGAAAGGAAAAATATGATAAAAGCGCAGAGGGAGGCAAGGCTTTTAGAAGACTTTTATAAGTCTTTTATAAGACTCTTAAATACAGAGAACAAACTGAAGGTTGCTGGAGGGAAAGTGGGTGGGGGGATAGGCTAAATGGGTGATGGGCATTAAGGAGGGCACTTGCTGTGATGAGCACTGGATGTCATATGCAAGAGATGAGTCACTGGGTTCCACTCCTGACGCCATGACAACACTGTATGTTAACTAACTTGAATTTAAAATAAATGAATACATACAAACATACATACATACATAACAAATAGAAAAATAAGAAAACATGGTAAAAAACCATCAGCAAAAAACTATCAAGACACTCACTAGGTATCCATCAATGGATGAATGGATAACAAAAATATAGTGTACATGCACACACACTGGAATACTGTTCGGCCATAAAAAAAAAGCAAGTCATGCCATTTGTGACAACACGGATGGACCTTAAAAGCACTATGCTGAGTGAGATAAGTCAGACAGAGAAAGATGAACACCATATGATATACTCACATGTGGAATCTAAAACAAACAAACAAAACCCAAACTCCTATGAGTTTGTTACATAGAACAGATTGGTGGTCGCCAGGGCTTGAGGGGAGGGTGGCACACAACATGGGTGAAGATGGTCAAGAAGTACAAACTTCCAGTTACAAAATAAATAAGTCCTGGGGATGGAACATACAGCATGGTGACTATAGTTAGTAATACTGTATTGTGTACCTGAAAGTTGCTAAGAGAGTAAATCTTAAAAGTTCTTATCACAAGAGGGGTGCCTGGGTGACTCAGTCTATTGAGCATCTGACTCTTGATTTCACTCAGATCATGATCTCATGGTTGTGAGATTGAGCCCACATCAGTCTCCGTGCTGAACATGGAGACTGCTTTAGATTTTCTCTCTCTCTCTCTGTCTGTCTGTCTCTTTCTGTCTCTCCCCACTCTTTCTCTCTCAAAAAAAATTTTTTTTAAAGTTCTTAGCACAAGAAAGAAAAACTGTAACTATACGTGATGGTGGATGTCACCCAGACTTACTGTGGTGACCATTTCGCAATATACATAAATATTGAATCATTATGTTATACATCTGAAACTAATATAATGTTACATGCCAATTATATCTCAATTAAAAACAAAAGAAATTCAACAAAGTTTCCAAGGGGTTCTTTCTTGAAACCCTTCCAGTCATTAGAAACCTCACACACAGAGATTGATTTTTTATGCTGTCATAAAAAGACATCAGTTTGTAGTTGAGAGAGAAAGAGAGAGAAGTATACAAAATATTGGAAGTTTCCTACTTTCTCAGGGTAGACATTGGTGACTTAATTCTAAATGACTGATGATTTTAGAACTGGAACCACAGTCCACCTTTATCCATTTCCTGTGTTTATAAATGCTTGAACTGAACGAAGAAGGTAACTAAGTTAAATGACTTGCCCAAGGTGACATAAACTGTTACAGAATTGTCACTAGCATTTAAGTTCCTTCGTTCACAGTGTAGAGTGCTTTCCAGTAAATCAGATGAAAAATACCATGGTTTTTTCTTCTCTAAATCCCTGTACCCTCCCAAACTATTTAATAATCTTTCTTATTTAATAAGAAACAAATTGTTTAATCACAATACTTACTTCAGAGAATATCCCTGGAAATGTGGCTGTGCTTAGGGGATAAAGAATAGTCTGGTTTAATGGGAATATGAGGTTTGGTTGAAAAACAGTGATAGAGATGCAACAACGGTGGTTCTCAATGCACAATCTGGAGACCTGCAACACTTTCAAAGGGTCTGAGAAGTCAAAGCTATTTCCCCATCCATACTGAGATGTTATTTGCCTTTTCACTCTCCTAGGTATATAATGGAATTGTCCAGAGGCTCCATGACCTGTAATATCACAATAGATTGACTGCAAAAGCGAAAAGAATACAGCTGTCTGCTATTAAGTCCAAAATTCGAGAGATTTACTAAAATGTGAAACAATGCTGCTCCTTTTTTGTTTTAGAAAACAGTTATTTTTCATAAAATGTGGTCTCTGTGTTAATCTGTGATAAGCTTATTATTGTCATTTAAAATATATAAATATTTAAAAAATTTCTTCACTGTTAATTTCTAATACAGTGAATAGTGATATAGCCCATATAAATGAAAGTTCTTTGGTGTCCTTGAGCATTTTTATGAATGCAAAGGAATTCTAAAACAAAAATGTTTGAGAATCACTGTTATGGAGGAGTTTCTTTCTTTCTTTCTTTCTTTCTTTCTTTCTTCCTTTCTTTCATGTTAATTTACTTAGAAAGAGAGAGAGGGAGAGAGAGAATCCCAAACAGTCTTTGCATTGTCAGTGCAGAATCCGATGCAGGGCTCAATCTCACAAACCACAAGATCATGACCTGAGCCGAAATCAAGAGCCTGATGTTCAACTGACTGAGCCACCCAGGCACCCCTGTTAAGGAGGATTTCTGAAACTATGTTGAAGAATTTGTCTTCCACTCACATGTAGTGACTTGTCACTGAGGAGTTTTGAGCAAGGAAGTGCAAGATTGGAGTCAGGCTTTTGGAAAGACTCAACCTGGCAACTGGTGGCAAGGTAGACAACCATGGGGGGAAGTGAAGATAAACCAATCAAAGGCTGTGCTAGTGAAGTTGAGAAGCAGTGAGATGGTAGGACTAGAAAGGAGAAGCAAGTTAAAAGATACAGCAGTAGAGGGGCACCTGAGTGGCTCAGTCAACTAAGCAACCGCCTCCTGGTTTCGGCTCAGGTCATGATCTCATGGTTTGTGAGTTCAAGCCCAGCATGGCTCTGTGCTCGCCACACAGAGCCTACTTGGGATTCTCTTTCTTTCTCTCCTTCTCTCTGCCCTTCCCCCACTCATGCACTCTCTCTCAAAATAAATAAATAAAACTAAAAAAAAAAAAAAAGATACAGCAGTAGAATTTGTGGGAGAAGCAATTGAGGGGACCCAAGGTGCAGGGGAGAAGAAACCTGCACCTAGTTGACTCGAGAGTGGTCATGCCATTAAAGGGGAATAGGGAAGTGAGGCAGGGGGAGTATTTTAGGGTGGTTTGACTTTACGCTCTGACAGGTTAACCCTGAGGTAAAATTGTAGAAGGTCACTGGAACTGATAAGAAAAAGTAATTTGAAACCTTCAGGAACAGTGTCAGTGGGCTACTGGGGACCCCCGATTTTAGAAGGAAAGACTAAGTGGTGACAAAGAGGAGGCACCAAGTGTAGACTACTCATGCAAAATCATCACTGGGACAGAAAGCACTTTATAGTGAGGTGGTTGGGGACATGTGCTCTGGAGCCCGAATGCTTGGGTGTGAGTCCTGGCTCCGTCTCTTTCATGTTGTATTGTCTTAGGCAAATTACTTAACCTTGAATGGGGCTGACTATAGTATTTGCCATGTAAAGTTTCATGAGGATTAATTATGATGCTGCACGTAAAGTGTTTAGCAGGGAGCCAGGTATATGGCTGGCACTCAATAAATATTAGGTGTTATTATTGCTCATCAAGTTACACTTCTATCTATTATATTATGAAATATGAATATGAATAGTAACCTTGGGCCTCTGAGAATTCAATTAATATTTACAGTGTACTCCCAATTATGTATGCTAATGGTAATATAACATGAATATACAAATTCATTACTAATAAATGTTTATTGAAAACACAATGCCTGCACATGTGCCAGGGATAAGGAGATGAATGAGTTGTTATCCTTTCCTTAAATGCTAACTGGCAAGCAAAACAGAAAAAAATACATAGCAATACAGGTCAGCCATACACCATGTTCTAAATATGTGATCCAGACCAAAGTGGTTCTGGAGTTTGAAGGTTAGGAACAAGTTGGAATGGATAAACTCTCAGAGGGTGAAGGTATTTGGAGAAAGAACAGACATCCCAGATAAATGCACTGTTAGAGTCAGAAAGAGCAACAGGATTAGCCAGTGTCTAGAAAATGAGAGTGGCTAGGGCAGAAAAAGAAGAATGGGTAACAGTTTCAAAGACAGAAGTCTAGTAACACCTGGACCAGGGGGAGGTCAGGGTCACAGTGTGGTGAGCCAGGACTCTATTCCCTCAAAAACAAAAGCAAAACACAAAAAGTTACAGGTTTAGAAACTTTCTGGAGGTGTTAAAATATTAAACTTTCAAGAGCAGTTTCTTCCAAAAAGTAGGACTTAAGGAGATTTTATTTTTGTATTTATTCTGCTGTAGAATTGAAAAGTTTTCAATTTTTAGAATCATGAGCCTGTATTTCTTTTATAATTAAAAATAGTCATGATTTTTAACAATTTGTGTCAAGGTCAAAATTGTAAACAATCTGTCCCTGTGGAATAGGAGAAAAAAAAAAACAAACAGGTGTCTCTCACTCATTATTCTACATATTTATACTTCAGAATTTCTTATTGTGCATAAGCTTTTTTATAATTAAAAAAATTTAAGAGTTTCTAAATATTTTCACAAAGAAGAAAAACAAATCTTTGGTGTTGTATTCTATGGTGTTCAAAGTTTAGCACTAGGAATGAGGATACATGCCCTTGGAAAGGAAAGACATAGGACATAATGTAAAGTAACTTCTAGGACCTAAGTCCCAGCCTATGTTTTGGAGGTAAAGAATAGTCTAGTTTAATGGCAATATGAGACTTGGTTGAGGAGCAGTGAGAGAGAAGGGCTTAGTGGTGGTTCTCAATACACAATCAGGGGGCCAGGGGATCCTTTCAATAGCCATAGTCCTAGAAACAGATATTTTTAATGCAAAGTTAGTATTATAATGAGGTCCCTTTCTGCCATATGGCCAAGAACAGTCCCTTGCAGGATATTGCTTCATCATAGCGAATGATTTAAAAGACCCTCCAAGTTATGAAAATACAAGGCAAATAGGCAATCCTTGTTTGTGAAAGTTTGTGTGTGAAGTGTGTGTGCTAAACACCTATGTTTTTGTTGTTTAACAACATCTGTCTTTCCTTTTTATGCGCAACAGGGAGATCCCTTGTTGGGAGATGCTGATGTGGTCCCAAGGCAGGGAATGATGCCACAGCAGACTGAACAAGGCTTCCTGGGGAAGACCTTTCCAGTATGACAGGAGGCTGAGGCAGGGTCCCCCAGCCATGGCCCACCGGGCACTGTGCTAAGCATTAGGGGGAAATGGCTGAGTGTGTGAGTATGATCTACAAGAGATGTGGCCTTGGAGCTCGGGGGCGGGGGGGGGGGGACACTACTGGGTGATGGGAAGAAAAGAGCTGAATCAATAGGCATATTGTAGCAAACACAAACAAATTTCCTGACATCAGAATGTGCAGGACCCACCTGTGACCCAAGCCACTCACACTTCCTGGTTTTCTCCTCCTTCCTGGCTTTTTGCTGCAGGACCCATCTCTTTTGAACTGAGTTAGTTCCTAGTGTTCCTGCCCAAGTAAGGTGGTTGGAGGAGGCCTTGGGAAATAAGTGGACTTCCCGTCATGAAGGGCAGGTGGGTGCTCAAGCAATAAATTGAATAAATAAAAGTGAGGCAGTTGTGTTTGTACTCTAAGCCAGTAAAAACGATCATTCCAGATACACTACTTGACATGAATTTCTGCAAAATGAGTCATTTCCCTTACGGTCTTTCTTAAATTTCTTCAGTGTATTCCCACAACACCTGTGGTTAAACTCAATGTTTCTGGGAATATAAGAAGCAAGGCAGGCAGTCTATCTATGAGAAAAATGGACCTGCAGGGTAACGGTGAGAGCTTTGAGAACAGGAAATCAGCATGTACTAGTCTGGTTCTTTGTGCCTCTTCTTATATACTAGCATGTCGCCTGTTGGAAGGCACCTCACAGGACATTTGCAGGATCCACTACGACAACTGTTCCGTGAAACCAAAAGTTCTGTATTGCTGATTGACCTGCAGGGGGGCCTGGTAGATGCTCAGGAAATATTCAGTGGACAAGCAAATGTATCTAGTAAGCTAACAGACATGAAAACATCCAAACATTACAACGTAGGGCTGAAGATTAATGAGAGTTAATTTTTGTCCATTGAAAACATTCCTAGGAAGGGAGACATTTCCTGGGAGATGATTGGAGAGAGAGGAAGAAACACATTAATACAAATACATTGGTGAGAAACCCTGTGTGATGGAGGGCTTCAGCCCAGGTTCCTTTAAGCCAAATTGAGCCAGAGACCATTTCCTTACTGAACAGTATCCCTACCTAGAGGAAATTGCTTCAGGGAAGGGGAAGTAAATCTTGATTTTCTGGGCCTGATGCCAGATATTCTAGCACACTAAACATGACAGACAAAGGAAACAACACCTATTCCAAGTTGTGTATTTCCCTCCTCTGTGGGTTAGGCAGCGTTGAGTAATGTGTGTCCGGGAAGTAATAGAGGATGTGGGGAAAGAAGTTTCTTTCTCTGTAATTTTAGGAGCCACACCGTCAGGGAGGCTTGAGGTCTTAAGGCAGACTGCAACGCCCAAACTAAGTGAGAAGAAATGAGAAGATGAGAAGACATACCTTATCCAAGGATTCTTATGGCTAAGCACGTACTAATAATAGCTGATTTCTTCAAGAGTAACTGAAAGGGTCAGGATAGCTTCTACTTCCCGGGAAAGAAGACTTTATCTTTGATAAAAAAAAAAAAAATTTGTTACACTGTTGGAAAACTCTATTGCTGCAGTTCTTCTGGGACTTTGTACAATATTTTTTTCTCTATGCTACTATTGAGAATGATCTAGTAAATCAACTGTATCTTGCTGTTTTTAGTGTAGGAAGAGTTTTTGAAAGGTAGAATCTTGCAAAGGCACAGGATCTCTCTGGCCTGAAAAGTTTATACCTCATTCAGACAAAATGGAAAGGCTTTCTACAAAATTGGGAATGTCAAAGTGTAGGAGTCTGAAAGCCTCGAAGGACAACAGGCTTCAGAATTCTTAGCAGGAAAACACACATTCAGGGCTCATGCAGGCTTGGATTCTCACTACTGGCAAAGTAGAGGTAAAATTTAGTAGGCAATAGTACTTTATAATTCATAACGCATTTCCTTGTTAGGGAAAGGACGATTTAAATGTTTGAAAGCAATTTTTCCAAAAGAATACACTGGTGGTGAGATTGTTTTGCACAATTAGCATTACTGACATTTAAAAAAACGTATTTATAATAAAGTCAACTGAATTATAACATGTATTTGTCATACTTTCCAGTTTTGATTTGGTGTACTGCTCTATTAATAAACGTTTCACCGAAAACACTATACTGATCACATAGCAGCAGAGACTTAGAGCCCATTCATTGAGTCTTCTGTCTGAATTGAAATTAACACCAAGGAAATGAATTCATTTACAAATATGTATTGAGCACCTATTATGTGGCAGATCCTATGCTAGGTGTTTTGAACACATTGCTGAATAACTCCCAGGCATTTGCCCTAAGCAGCTCATAATCTACCTAGGACATGCCCACACAAAGATAATTCATAAAAATAGGTAACACGGGGCACCTGGGTGGCTCAGTCGGTTGAGTGTCCTACTTGGCTCAGGTCATGATCTCACATTTCATGTGTTCAAGCTCTGGATCAGGTTCCTTGCCAACAGTGCAGAGCCTGCTTGGGATTCTCTCTCTGTCCCTCTCTCTTTCTGCCGTGCTCTCTCTCTCTCTCTCTCAAAATAAATAAACTTTTTTAAAAAGTTTTTTTTTTAAATAAGTAACAGAGCTCTTACCAAGTGTCAGCCAGCACTATACACAGTTCTCATAATCTTACAATATAGGACCTATTAATCCATTTTACAGATGAAGAAGTGAAGACCATGAGTTTCTTGCCCAAATTCACACTGCTTATCTGGCTCCAGAGCTATGGAAATATTCTTCTGCTTATATGTGGTATGTACAATGATGGCCATACATGCACTAATATAAAAACAGAGAAGTAGGGGGCCGCCTGGGTGGCTCAGTCAGTTAAGCGACCAACCCTTGATCTCAGCTTAGGTCATGATCTCATATTTCGTGAGATCAAGCCCTGCATCAGGCTCTGCTCTGAGCACAGAGCCTGCTTGAGATTCTTTCTCCCTCTCTCTCTGTCACTCCCCTACTTATGCACTCTCTTTCTCTCTCTCAAAAACAAACAAAAAACAACAACAACAAAACACAGAAGTAGGGCTTTTGGCTGAGGCAGAGATAATAGTGAGGGAAGTCTTGTTAGAGGAAGTCAGGCCAGAATTTAGCCTGAAAAGATGAGGGTGTGTTGAGTTGATGGTTGCGACGAGGCAGGCTGGAGCCAGATCATGGAGAGTCATGTGTACCCTTCCATGGGACTGGGAAATTTTCCTTATTCAGGAAAATTCTACCAAGGGGTTTTAAGTGGGAAACAGCATGGCCAGACTTGCATTTTAGACAAATCTCTCTGATGGTGTTTTAGGGCAGTGAATTTCAAACACTAGCACGCATGTCAACATCACCCTAAGGGCTTTTAAAACAGATGTCTGGGCCCTACTCCCTGATTTTCTCACTCAGTGGGCTTGGTGTGAGGCCTGAGGATTTGCATTCCTAACAAGTTCCAGGTGATGGTCTGTGGCTTCAGGGACCACGTTTTGAGAACCCCTGTTGTGAAGGATGCTTCTGAAGGGGGCTAGACTGGAGACTACCCAGTAGGCTATATCGCTAGTCTAGGAAAGAGAAAAGGAACAACTAAAGTCAAATCCAAAACTAAAATATAAACTCTGTGAGAGCAGGGCTTTTGTCTGTTTTATTTAATTTTGTATTTCCAACACCTAGAAAGCACCTTGCATGTGGTAGTGCTCAATAAACACTTACTGAATAAACAAAGGAATAATAGGGGTGCATAGCTTGGTTAGTCAGAAGAGCATGCAACTCTTAATCTTGGGCTTGTGAGTTTGAGCCCCAACTTGGGTGTGGAGATTACTTAAAAATAAAATCTTAAAAAAATAAAAAGAAAAGAAAACTCTTAAAAAAAACCCAAATGAATAATAGGTTTAATAAATACTCAGGAGAGAAAATCAATACTACCTGATGATATGGGAGGTAAGATAGAAAACACGTCAAGACTGCCATCCGCATTTCTGGTTTACATGACCATGAGTGATGTCACTGACAGTGGCAGAAACTAGAGAGTAAAGGGCAGATTTGGGGTGAGAATGATGATCAGCTTGAGATATGTTTCATTTAAAGGATGTGCAAGATTTTCAGGAGAACATAATCATTAAATGGTTGGATATGAGAATCGGAAGATTAGAGAGCGAGAGATCTGGGCCAGAGATACCAGTTTGGAACCCTCTGGTAAACAGATAGGTGGTACTCAGAGCTAGGAGATTTCTGAATGAAATCACTCAAGGGGGGGTAGGTGGGGTCCGAAGAGCAATGAGCTAAAAATGAAACACGATATTTTATGGGACAGGCAAAGAAGAAGGAACACATGAAAGGAGGAAAAAGAAAATGGTCAGAGAGGTAGAAGAGAACTGGGGAGTGCAGTGCCATGGGAGCCAAGGGTTTTTATTTAATTGTTTTATGTTTTATTATATAAAATTTGAAACACAAAGAGTAGAAAGAATAGTATGATATTTTCCCATAGAGCCATCAATAATGGTCAACTCATGGCCAATCTTATTTTACTTATTTTTTTTTCAATCTTATTTTATTTGTATCTCTACCATGCCTTTCTACCAAAAACTGCATTATTTTTGAAACAAAGTAGGTGTCATGTTGGTTCATTAGCAAATATTTCAGTAGACATCTCTGAAAGATAAGAGCTCTTCTGAAAATGTCACAACAATATCATTATATCAACAAAAAAATTAACAATTCCATAATATCATTAAATATTTAGTTAATATCCAAAATTTTCTAATTGTCTCTTGGTTTTATGGTTTGGTTTGATTTGGTTTGATTTGGTTTGCTTGAAGCAGGCGCCAGATAAGATCTGCACGATGCAATTAGTTAATATGTCTCTTAGATCTCTTCTGACAGTTCCTCCCCACCCCCCACTTCCTATCTTTCTTTCTTTTTTTTTTTTTTTTTGGCTATTTATTTATTAAAGAAACTGGGTTCTGTAGAATTTCCCACATTCTGGACTTTGCTGAATGCCTCCATTGTGTCATTTAATATATTCTTTATCTACTGTATTTCCCATATTTTGGTAATTTAGATCTAGAGGCAAGGCTTGACCAATTTATGTTCCATTTTTTGGCAAGAATACCCTCACAGGAGGTATTGTGCACTTCTGGTTATCTTTCTTTTGGTGATAGGGCAGTCATTGATGATTATTACCTAGATCTATTATTTGACTAGAAATTATAGTAGTAGTATGATTCTATCATTCTTTTTCATGTATCATTTTTTCATTTGTTAATGCAAATACATTATAAAGAGAAATCCCCATATCACTTATTTGGTTACCTGGAAGTATAGTCATATAAGAAATAATGCATCATCCTTTCTTTTTATTTACCAGTGTTCAATATAAGTTGGTTCCCTAGCAACCAATGTGATCAAATGGATGTTTTCAAAGTATTATCATAAAGTCATTTATTTAAATATTTTTGTGTATTTCAATCTATGCAACTATTTTATTGATACACAAATTGTCCCATCTTTGGCTACAGGAGATTCTTCTTTTTGTTTTTAAGTTTATTTATTTATTTTAAGAGAGTGAGTGGGGGAGGAGCAGAGATAGAGGGAGAGAGGATCCCAAGCAGGCTCCACACAGAGTCCATTGTGTCAGTACAGAGTCCATTGTGAGGCTCGAACTCAGGAACCATGAGATCATGACCTGAGCTGAATGAAGTCAAACGCTGAACTCTTGAGCCATCTAGGCACCCCTACAGGGGCTTCTTTGAGTCCATTTCTGAGTTTTCTGAAATAACTCCAGTAACCATTGCTAGCTTCCTTTGCTTTCTAGTATGATAGGATGATTCATAGTCATCTTATGTTTTTCTTAGTACAGATCCACAATCAGTTATTTCTCAAAAAAGTTCTGGTTTCCTTAATGGGGCATGGTATTCAGAGACCACAGTTTGGGAGCCGGAGGTGCTCGTTGCTATTACGTTGGTAATTATTTGTAGAACTTTTTCCTCAAAAGAGCCTTTTTTAAACAAAATACATCATGAGTTCATACTGATATTTCCAATTCAAAAATAAGATTAAAGCATTTTTATCTATATTTGTATTGCTTTTCTCCTATGCTGAAAGTCTTGGTTTGCAACAATGTTTAAATAATTATTTTTATTATATATTTTTATTACAACTTCAGAAAAAAATGCCAAATGTTATTACTAACAATGTGACTTGTGAAAATAGTTGAATTTTTTAAAATTTCTTTTTGTCCTTAGATTATATCCCACTAGGTATTTACAGTCAGATTGCTGTATTTTTTTGTCATTTGAAATATTTCCCTTTTTTATATTACAGGCTTGATTTCCAGTTCGGTTCATTTGTTCATTTTGATTTTTGCTTTTTGTTTCTTTTTAAAAATTACCTTTGCTTTGTAATTAGGTAAAACATTTTAAGGGTTCTAAAGTCAAATCCACAAACATGATATATTCAGAGAAATCTAGTTTCCATCTCTGTTTACTTTATTCTCTTTCTCCCCTGTATATAACTTGTTAAAAAAAGGTTTGGTTTATCCTTCCATTTTTGTTTGATATGAGCAAATATATAGAGAGATATATTCATATCCCTCCATTTTCTTTTTTTTTTAAGTTTATTTATTGTGTGTGTGTGTGAGAGAGAGAGAGAGCAAGCAGGGAAGGGGTAGAGAGAGGAGAGAGAATCCCAAGCAGGCTCTGTGCTGTTAGTGCAGAGCCCAACACGGGGCTCAATCTCATGAACCATGAGATCATGACCTGAGCCTAAATCTAGAGTAGGACACTTAACAGACTAGCCACCCAGGTGCCCCTATCCCTCTGTTTTCTTAAAATAGATGATAACATACCTACATAGATGAAAACTATACACACTTTTCTCCACCTTACTTTTTTTCACTTAACAATATATCTTGGTGATACATTCATACAGAATATAGAAAACAATCCTAACTCCTTATTACTGTTCCAAAGTACTCCATCATATTAATTCAACTAGTTCTCCAGGAATGGATGTTAGCATCATTTCCAGGCTTTCACAAAGCCGAAGTTTTTGCGAATGAACAAATGATAAGTAGTGTCCAATGAATCTGAACCATCCAACAGAAGACAGACAAGCATTCAATGGATTTGGCAATATGAAGGTCAATGAAATCTTAACGAGGACTGTGTAGTATATGCACAACTAACCCAGCAATGTGCAGTGGCCCTAGCTTAGCAAGAATAGTTTCAATGCCATGGTGCAAACTGAAATCGGATCTTAGCGGGTCACAGAGTGAATGTGATATAAGAAATAAGAGACAGCAGGAAATATAAACTGCTTTCTCAGGAAGTTTGAATGAGAAGGGACATAGAATAGATATAACTAGAGAAATATTTGGGAACAGGATTGGTTTTATTTTAGTGGCTCTCTTTTGTATGTTTATGAATGTTTGTGTAGTTGTATTTTTAGGACAGCAGATATTAGAGCATGTTTATTACTTGGGGGAAGGGGCCATGAAGAAGAAAAGTTAAAACAAGAGGGAAAAAAGATATTGCTGGTGGAGAAATCTAGAATTCTTTATTTGTGAAGAGAAGACTCTTGAGGTTGTTGAGAGTGTGGTTGGAAAATATAAATGTGTGACCAGCATTATATATATATATATATATATATATATATATATATATATCCCTGGCCCAATCCTTGTCCTCTTGAAGCTCATAGTACAAGAAGTGTTTATCCTTTTCACAGTGTTCTCTCTTCTGGTCCATCACTGTCACTAATTCCTAGTCCAAACTACTGTTTGTTTTCTCTTATGACCACTGTCGCAGCATCCTACATGGCCTACCTGATTTCCCTTTTGATTCTTCTGTTGTTCCTACTTTTCTATAGAGAAGCCGGAAAATGTAACCCAAATCCTGTCTCTTCCCCGCTTAAAACTATTCAGTGACTTCCTGTTGCACTTTGGATAAAATCCTAAATCCTTATGAGGGGCTACAAAGGCTCTGTAACTTCTTCCCAGCTTCCTTCGCATTGTCCACATCTCAGCTTAAAATTTTCCTCTCAGGTAGGCCTTCTCTGTCCACCCTATCTAAAATAGAACGCTGCCCACTCCATGAAGGTCACTATCACATTACCTTGTTTCATGCCCTCACAGCTTAAATGATCATATCATAACTTGCCTAGTCTTCCCTTGTTCATTGTCTGTCTCTCCAATTAAAATATGTGCCAACCAAAAGTAAAAGCTACTTGTTCACTATTATGACCTTGTGCCTAAAACTATACCCAGCGCATAGTAGGCACTCAATAAACATTTCATGACTGAACTAATATTGTTCTTTGTAATCTTCCCATCTTTTACCTATTATTTTCTTGCCTTTGGTTTTACACAAGGCATTTCAGGTTAGCAGTTACAGTTTTGGGGGCCAATACAACTCCAGAAACTTTGAAATGGATAACATTTGGGTTTGGACTCCATAAAAACAAACTGCAAACTTCAGGCAACTTTAGTTAGGCAAAGTGGAGTATTCTTGGGTTAATCAGGAAAACAAAAGAAAACAATAAGCAACAACAACAAAAAAACCCTGATCACCTGTTCTCAGGTGGAAAAGGGCAACGTTAGGCTTTCTTTTGAAAAATGAGCTAACTGGGCATATGCAGAGTGGAAGAATCCTCTAGGAAACCAGAAGAGGATTCTCTGTGAGGGAATGACCCTTTTGATCCACAGTTGTACAAATAAATTGCAGTCTGTGGCTGTTCTACTATGCTAATGCGTGAGACTTTCTAATTTGGAGGTAAAATATTAGCAAGTCAGTTTGGCCACAGCTCTATGGCTACATGTTACCATATACTTTCTAATTAGCAAAGATCATATTTTGAGTTCCATCTGTCTGACTTCTGGGTTTCGTTCTGGTTTGCCTCCATACTCAGGACAGGAAGCAGGTGTTATTTACTGACTATCTTCCAAAAATTCCTGAACAGACAGAGCTCACATGTGGTTGGCTCAGTTGGATACCCAAGCCTTCTAGATTAATCACTACTGATCATTGTTTTTATTTTCAAATTAGACTCCTCATCACAACCGCTATGGTTGGATAAGTTTTCTACAAGGTAAGTTTTCACTAAGGTAAATCCTACACAGCAAGTTTTTTAAAAGAGAAAATATTTTAAACAAAAAAAAATTTTTACTATCTTCAGTTATGTAATGGACTTTAGAGGTAACAAAACAACACTAAAAATTCCTGTCCTAGAAGGAAGTATCCAAAGAGATAAAAACTTAAAGTTTAATGCAAAATTTCAAAGGCTTTTTCTTGTCCATTTATCATAATAAGAGAAAAAGAAAAAGCTAAGATACATTTTGCAACTCCAAATCATATGTGACTTTGTTTCTGGTATTCATTTCTAAATAACCTAAATTCTATTTTGCAGGTAAGAGCCCTTGGGTGGGGTCATGTTCACAAGCCCCTGAG
Organism: Panthera uncia; assembly: GCF_023721935.1. Lineage (NCBI taxonomy): Eukaryota > Metazoa > Chordata > Mammalia > Carnivora > Felidae > Panthera > Panthera uncia. The sequence goes on from NC_064811.1 coordinate 120,814,226, forward strand.
GTTTTCTTCTCATTTTTTGGCTCAGCTCCTGAAATCATTTTTCTTATTGCCTCCCTCCAAACCAAAGGGAATGCATTCTTTGTCCCTATCAGTGCTATGTTTTTTAAGTGCCTGTTTGTGTTTAAAAAAAAAAAAAATGGGGCGCCTGGGTGGCTCAGTTGGTTAAGCGTCCAACTTAGGCTCAGGTCACGATCTCACAGTTTGTGAGTTCGAGCCCCGTATCAGGCCCTGTGCTGACAGCTCAGAGCCTGGAGTCTGCTTCGGATTCTGTGTCTCTCCATCTCTCGGCCCCTCCCCTGCTCATACTCTGTGTCTCTCTGTCTCTCAATAATAAATAAATGTTAAAAAATAAAATAAAATAAATTAAAAAGCAAAAAAGACCTACCTAGGGAATTGACTCCTTAAGAGTGAAAAACTATGGATTCTTTCTCATAACCATCCGGAGAAAATGTTCCCACTTTACTCTTTTCCCAGGAAGAAAGTTTGGAAGAAGACATTATTTTAAAGGATTATTTGTGCCTCAGTAAAGTCATATACCTTAGTTTGGAAAAGCTGCTCTGTCTTAGGCATGACCTGATTTAACAATTGCCTCAACTACAAACACAGAGGCTGTTTCTACACGTATTTCTGCACTTCTTACTAGAACAGATGATTTTTTACACAAAGCTTATTAAGTTCCTGAATAGACATTTATAAGATTTTCATGACATGCCTCACTTACTACCAAAGAACAACTTGTACATTCTCTGAGGAAATATCAAAACACAATATAAATGCATATGCCTAACATTTTTATGGAATAAAGAGAAGGGGAGTATTAATATACCAAGATCTTCAAAAGATTGCCTGCCTAAGTGTTCATGGGTCTCAACCGTTCTAGTTGGAAATAAGTGACAAATATAATAAGGCAAAATAAAAAACTTTCTGGAACTCCTAGTCACCTATCCAATATTCAGTGGTATGCTGGTAAATGTTTGACAACTGGCTCTTTTTTTTTTTTTTAAAGGGCCTTAATTTGTGGTGTTTGCCAATTTTTGTGGTGTAAAGACTCCCACTGTGACCAATTTCAGGCTACCAAGGTGTTTAACAACCAGCTTGTAAAAATCTTGAAAATTTACCTATCGGCTCTCACAAGCCAGGCAGAGCCATTCGGAGCACATCACTGCATTCACCCTCTCCTTCTCCATCACCAGCAGAAACACCATCTGTTGTGGCAATTTTCTAGGATTAAGAACAAAAAAATTGACACTTGCCAGCCATCTTTGCAAAGAGAGGAGGCCAGATGACAATATTTACTAAGGAGAAGTAGACACATGTCATGGTAGTAGTAATGGCCTATCACAGATGGTGGTGGTAGTGTGTGTTCCTTAAAGGACTTCAGACTCAGTTTACCCCTTTTGTCCTTGTCCTTCTCTTTTTCCAGCCTGGAATGCAAACATGATGACTAGAGCTCCAACAGTCATTTTATAATCACCAATGAGGGAGAGGACAAGGAAATCACAGAGATCTTGGCCCTGACATCTTTGACTTGCCTCACCACCCCTGGAATTCCTATTTTTGATCTTCTCTTAACAAGAGATAAAGTAAGCTCCTTTATTGCTTAAGCCACTGTCATTTAGCTTTTGTGTTAAAGGCAACCATTTTAGTCTTTCAATTAAATTTGTCAATGGATGCCGGCTTAGTGAAGAGAAATTGCCACCAGAAGAAACACTATTTAAGAGTTTTTTTCTTTTGGGGGTGCTAGGGTGGCTCAGTTGGTTAAGCATCTGACTTCAGCTCAGGTCATGACCTCACAGTTCTTGGGTTCAAGCCCCACATTGGACTATCTGCTGTCAGTGCGGAGCCTTCTTCGGATCCTCTGTCCTTCTGTCTCTCTCTCTCTCTCTCTCTCTCTCTCTCTGCTCCTTCCCTGTTCTCTCTCTCAAAAATAAACATTAAAAAAAAAAAAGAATTTTTTTCTTTTTGGAAATCAGATAGTCGTTACAACTTAAAAGCTGACCAGTCCACTAAATATTTTGTTGGTATGAGTCTACCTAAAACACTTGACTTTGGAGCCAGAAGTTGTGCCCAACACACACCAGGCACTGTGAACACCGTGAAAAGAAAATTGACTACTTTTACTGAACATAGACAATATACCAGATACCAAGTTAAGCACATTCAAGGCATCAGCATACTTGCTGTGTGACCTTAGGCAAGTCACTTAACATCTTGCACTTCATTTTCTTCATCTATAAAATGGAGATAATATAATAGCTATATCGCTGGAATTTTTGAAGGATAAAGGAGTTAAAAACATATGTAAGGTGCTGAAAACAATGCTTGGCAAATTGTAAACACTAAATAAGTATTAGCTATCACCTTTATTCTTATTCTTATCCCCCCACTAATCCTATTCAGTAGGCACCGATATTATCAGCAGATGAGAAGAATAGTATCTATCTCATGGGGAGGTTCTCAAGCTGGAAAATGATGCCTCTCAGGCATCTCGTGTGGGAGAATGAAGGAGACCAGGCAGGAAACATGGGTCAGGGTCATACTTCAAGGAACTTTGGGTACCAGGCCTCAGAGTTAGAAGTCTTTTGGGAGGCACTGCTGACCCATTGAACTTTTTGGTCGGGGGGAATGACATGGACAAACAACTCCTTTTGGGAGATTATTCACCAATTAGAATGATATGAGTTTCACTCAATGCATGGAGGAGAGTTGGAGACCACCACAGAGGTCTAGGCATGAGATCCAAGTACCTGGGGGCATGGAAAAGGAAGGACGTGAGCGAGTTTGAAGAAAGATGTGAACATCTTAGGAAAGGAATGAACCCATGGAAACTTCTCCCCGTATGATTTAACTGGCAAGGAGTAGATGTGACAATTCAGCAGTTTAGCAAGAGGCACAAGCTTGGGGCTGAACATTTGTTAGGTGAATTTAGAAACAATAGCTTGAACAATAGGTCGTAAACTCATAACATTAGGATCAGTCTTGGTTAATAATGGTTGAGTTAATAGACGTCAGATAAGCAGAAAATGCTGTGGATATATTACATTTTAGGAATTCAGTAGCACTGATACTCATTGTGAGGTTTGGGGGAATAACAACATTGAAGTTCTTTGTGGCAGGCAAATGGAGGAAGAAATAGTGTTTAAAGGCTTGTGTCTAGATGCTATAAATACTGCACTACCCCGCCTGGAAATGGGGCCCCAGAGAACAATTCTGCTAAGCAAAGCTTACAGAACATCCACAAACTTCAGAAACTGTGGGAATTCATATAAAATTCTACTGTCACGATAATACTTATTATAAAATGTTGACACAGAACTCATAGTGTATAGACTGTTATGAAACTCTTAGAAAGGGGCTAACAGCATTTTGCAAATTCCTGGAATTTATAATTAGAAATTAGAAATTTAAATAAGTAAAATAAATATTTATTTAAATAAATAAATTAGAAATTCAGACTTGAGAGTGAAGGCAATCATGAGAAAGAACCATTACTGCAAAAATATGCTGTCCTTTAAGAAAAACACCAATTGGAATTTTCACAGCAGTTCAATTAGATATTTATTCCTTCAGCAAATATTTGAGTGTCTACTGTGATAGGTCTGTGCAAACTTTGGGCATGCAGTGGGGAAACAACTAGACATAGTTCTCACCCTCATAGTACTTAGAAGGCAAGTAGGGTCTTCCCACGGATATTCAACAGCATGCCTAAACACATTCCTAATTATAAGCAGCCAAAAACTCTCTGGAGGAAAAGGTGCGATGAGAGAATAGAGGGATTTCAACATCAAAAATTCATAATTTGCGGGCATCTGGGTGGCTCAGTCAGTTAAGCATCTGACTTCTGTTGAGGTCACGATCTCACAGTTCGTGGCTTCGAGCCCTGCATCAGGCTCTGTGCTGACAGCTCAGAGCCTAGAGCCTGCTTCAGATTCTGTGTCTCTTTCTTTCCCTGCCTCTCTATTGCTTTGTGCTCTCTCTCTCTCTCTCCCTCTCTTTCAAAAATCAATAAACATTAAGAAAAAAATTTTTTAATTCATAATTTGCACTTTTTCCCCCAACTATACCGATCACTGGAACATTCCTTTTTAATGTGTAATATACCACACCAGGGATCGTTGGCGGGCTCATTCCAGGGAAATTGATTCATTCAAATTCACTTAAGGTCTGTGACACAAAACCCACATTACATTTTTTATATTGAGTAGAGTCATATCTTTTAAAATAAATTTTGGGGTTCATATTTTGTATATTTAGTATTTGCAGCCAATTTTCAGGGCTCTCCCTTATTGTAAATTAGTAGTTGTTTTTTATTTTAAACAAGCTAGTTCAATAGCATAGTTAATTTGCCTTCAGTTCCTTGATACCTCCTTTTTTCTGAGGAGCTTATCCTCCTCAGCCACCCACTGTCTCTGGTCACACCGCTAGACCTCGGCATTACCCAAACTGCTCCAGCTCCATCATTTCAAACATCCCATTCTCAGACTGTTCTCCAGCATTTGGGAGTGGTTCCCAACTTCAGGAATTCTTAGATTCCACTGGGACCTCCAATCCATTGATCCTGTTACTTTTCCATTGTCCTTTACTCCTGTATGTCCTCACCTCCCTCCTTCCCACACCCTCTTCTCTCTAATCCTTTTTCCCTCCATCACACCCACCTGCAAAATCCTAGCTTTGCCCCTTAGGCTGACGAGGCTGGGAAAAAAATCCACAGCCACGCTGACTGGTCCTGCTTTAAATTCATGACCACTAACCTCAAATGGGCACTTAATAGCACTGCCTGGCAATCCTACCACATTTCCGTAGTTCATTTGCTCTCAAACTCTCCCAGAAGATAACTCATATCTGCTGCTCTCTCCAAACTCCATAGTCTCTCCCACCCTCTCCATTGTCAGGAAGTAGGGTCTGTGGCTATTTCACTAGGATAAGAGAAGCAGTAGAAGAGACCTTCCCTATGTTCCCACCTCCACAGCCACCAGCCCAGGTACATCTGGGCCCACACACTGTCTTTCCTCCTATGTCTAGCTTCTCCTTTGGTCAGCACTCTGGCCTCCTGGCTCTTCTGTGAATGGGTGAAGTAGACTCAGGTTCAGGTGCCCTTCACTTGCTCTTCACTCTGCTTGGGAGTCTGGAGACCCTCCTCCTAGGTCAGTGGCATGCCCTGTCTTTTCCTACAAGACCTCTTGTTAGGGAGTTTGCCCTAGCCCTAGAAATAGCAACCTTCCCCATTCCTAATCCCTTCCTACCCTGTTTCTTCCATCCCGTGTACCATCCTCCACCCTCCATCCCCAACCCCGCTAGCGTATTTGTGTGTTTATTCATTATTTGTCTTCTTTGATGAGAGCACGGATTTTAATCTGCATAGTTTGCCATTATATGCCCTGTAATTAGAACAGTGCTCCACTCATTTGTTCATTCATTCATTCAACAGGTGTTTAATAAGCTTCTATTAGGGGACAGGTACTGCTCTAGGCTCTGAGACAATAGCAATGAACAGAACAGGAAAAAAAATCCTGTTTTTTTGGCTAAGCAAGTAGTTAGGTAGTGATAAGTGAAACATCCACGGCCAAGCAGGGAAAGAGCATTATAGGATGTGTGTTTGGGAGAGGTGGGCAAAATTTTAGAGTGACCAGGGTGGGTCTCATTGAGAGGGAAACACTTGGGTGAAGACCTGAGGGGGGTGAGGGAGCAGCCCATGGTGGAAAGGGCTTTCCAAGGAGGAAACAGCTAGTGCAGCGGCCCTGAGGTGGATTGCACCCGGGTTGTTCCAGGACGTGTGAGGAGGTTAAGTTGACTTGAGGAAGTATGAAACCGAGAGAATAGGAGACCAGATGGGAGCGGTAAAGGGGAGCCAAGAGGGCAGATTAGGTAGGGGTTTGTGCACATTGTGAGAACCCTTATTTTGAGTGAAATGGGGAGCCACGGGAAGTTTTTTTTTGATACAATGATATTAATACACAAGCCATATTCAAGCTTTGACAATTGTCCCAATAATGTCCTTTAAAAAAAAGTATCTAATTTTTTATTACCATTTAAAGAAAGAACTTGCATAAAGGGCAAAATCAAATTGCATGGCATGTATAGAATTAATAATTATGATTTGCAGCTACCAGGTATGACTGCGCGAGGAAAGGTCATCTATAGCTTAAAATTTAATAATTCTATAATTTTTATAATATAAAAACTAAGTTTTATCATGTCATTTTGTAGCTTCTTCCCTAATCCTGGATCCAGTCAAGGAGCATACACTGCTCTTAGTTGTCATGGCTTTTTAAATAGCTGTATTGAATAAAATTCCTATAATTTACCTACTTAAAGTGTACAATTCAATAACTTTTAGTATATCCACAGAGTTGTATAATTATCATTACAAACTAATTTTAGAGCATTTTTCACACACACATGTCCCCAAAAGAAACTCCAGAACTTTTAGCTATCACTCCTCCACAACCTATTTCCCCAAACACAGGCAACTACCATTCTACTTTCTGTCTCTATAGATATTCCTATTCTGGATATTTCATATAAATGGAAGCTTACAATATATGCTCTTTTGTGTCTGATTTCTTTCACATAACGTATTTTCAAGTTTCATCCATGTAGAATGTGTCAGTGTTTCATTCTTTTTAATGACTGAATAATGTTCCATTGTATGTATAGCACATCCTATTTATCAAGGAAGGGTTTTGAGCAGAGGAGTGACCTGATCTGAGTGGCATTTAACAAGGCTCACTCCAGCTGTTGTTCCAAGGAGTGGAGAATGATGAACTGTGTCAAATGCTGCTTTTAGGGAAAATGAGATGAGGCCCAAGAACTGACCAGAAAGTGCTCAAATAGTTTAACAAAGAAATTAGCTGGAACATTCTGATCTATAATTTATAAACAGTATTTTATGTGTTTCATGGGATTTATTGCATATCCTTTGAATAATTACACATGGGATGCAGAAACAAATTAATAAGTAAGAATTTTAAATAAAATGTGGACATGTAATCGCACATGAGCAATTGGAGAGTGCCATTATTTCGGTCTCCGATATTTTCCTTATATTGGTGGTAGCGATCCTTTTGGTTCATGTGCAGTTTATTCCTCAGAGTAATTACTCCTCTCTAAACATAACTCAACATTATGGTGATTATCCAAGATTTCATGCCAGCTTCCAGAGAGCTAGCCAAGGGAAAAATTAATCGTTACAAAAAGATATGTTCAACGTCTTTGCAGATCAGGTAGATGAGAGCCAGTTTGCTTTTATTTTAGGGGGTTGGAGTCATCTAAAAAATTGTAGAAATTGGATCAAAAGTTGAGTTCCATTGTGGCAGCTGTCAAACAATTAGGTTAGCTACTGGAATCATTAGATCCCGAACTGGCACAAAACACTACTGATTCCGGGTTTGGTGTAAGCACACGCAACAGAACTAGGCTATCCAATTCTGGGTACAAGCAACTTCTGGGGCTTGCAAAACAGGAAAGTTAGTGAAGGGCAATGGAAACTAGACAGGAAAAGGAGAGCCTTGAAAGATAATTGTCAAAAATGCACTCCACGTTTACGGTACCGTTCGGAGGGCGCGGTGGACGGGTGATGAACATTTCAGGAAATAAATACTGAACACCAAACTTCATTTGAGGATAATGCACCAAGTCCGCTCCACCCGGACTAAAGGAAGCAGGAGGAGGAAAGTTGTTTTTTCTCCTCGGAATAAATGGGGCGTGGGGCCGGAGGCGGGGGGAGGTGGCTGGCCCCGCGTTCGCGCTAACCGGCGGGGAATTTGGAGAGGATCCCTGGTCGCGCGGCGGCGGCGGCGGCGGCGGCGGCGGCGCGCGGGTGCGCGTGTGAGCAGGCGAGCGAGCGTGCGGGCGGGCGGGCGAGTGCGCCGGGTATTGGCAGCCGAGGAGTGGAGGCTGGGCGGCTCCGACTCCCTGACGCCAGCGCGACCAGATCAATCCAGGCTCCGGGAGCGAGCGGGCGGGCGGGAGGAGGAAGGAGAGGCCGAGCGGCTCAGCCCGGGCCGAGGCGCGGGGAGGGACCCTGCGAGGGCAGCGCCCCGCCGGCCGGACCGGGGCCGCGGGACCCCGCTCGCCCGGCCACTCGTGCGCCCGCGCGGACGGGCGCGCCGCCAACCCGGTAAAACGAAACAGACCTGAGCCCAACTTTCTCCTTTGCCGCGTCCCCGCCCTCCTTCGGCTCCCTGGGCTTTCCAGCGCCGCCGCCGCCTCTTGTGGGGCAGGCGCGGGCCCGCCGGGCTGCCGCGGTCGTGCGGGGCCGGTGACGCGGGCCGCGGCGGGGAGGGGGCTCTTCCCCGCGTGGGGCGGACCGGGGACCCCCCCCCCCCATGATGGCGCCTCCCGGCCGTTCCGAGGAGCGAACCTGCTACCTTCTCCTGTCCTGGCGCCCAGGCGGCCAGGCAGGCAGGGCTCGGCCGGGGTTCTCCTAGCGCCTTTGTTGGGTCTGCGGTGGGGAAGCCGCGCTCCTCGGCCCCGAGCCTCGCCCCCGGCCCCGGCCGCGGCGGGACCTCCCATTCCACCCTCTCCCTCCGCCCGCTCCCCGTTTCTCTTTCCCTTTCCGCAGCCGGGCCGAGGCCCGTCCGCGCGGCCCGCGGGCCCATTGTGTCCCGCGCCGGCCCGAGCGACCCTTGCGGGAGTTGGGCAGCCGCAGGCGCTGCCCTCTACGCCGTCGGCGCCTCGCGGAGCGGGTCTGGCGCGAGGAGGACACCCGGTGCCCTGTTCCCCTCCGCATCCCGGACGGGCTCCTTTCTCTGCCCCGACGAGCCTCTTGGGGGTCGAGGTCAAGGAAAGTTCGCACCGAAATTCCCTCTAATTTATTCAAAGGCTTGGCGGCGGCGCGTAATTTTTTTTTTTCCCCCTCTTCCGCCTACACCCCGTGCGTCTCCCAAGTGTCGTCTCATTCCTTTCCCTTTACCGGATTCGATTGCCTCACTCCATGTGTATTTGTGAGTTCGCTGTTGAACAACTGTTCATTTACTCCGCTGTCTTTGTTAGTGTTTCTCGGGGTTGCTGCTGTAGTAAGGTGGGGGGTAGTGGGTGTGAGATAGACAGACGTGGGCTTGTTTTTCTAGTTGCTTAATATACATGTAGGCTTAAAGAGAGAACGTTTCCTTGATGTACTTTAGGAAGGGAGGAGGAACAAATGCCTGCCGGATCTTACAACTCCAGTAGCTGCGGCTTTTGTTTATTTTGAGGTGCATACGACTTTTAAATAGACTGTGCAAGATAGCCAGTAAGACGCTTCCCTTCTGAAAATTGAGGCGCGTCTCAGAACCATCTCCTTGAGAAACCATCGTTTCCGTGAGTGCTGTGGCAACCGGCCTTTGCCTTTCTCCTCCTGTTCTCTTCTTGGCATGGTATCTGAAGTTTCAGAGTATGTGGAATGATAGAGAAGTTGCACGATTGCAGTGTGCCATCCTGTTGCTGGAACTCTTAGCACCTAGATCACAGAATGCCTGTATTTCAGAACGTTTGCTCTAATTGCGTGTGTGGATAACATGCCTGCATTCAGTAACACAATGAGAAAACTGTTCTCTGCCCATGTTGATTTTTGATCTTGTTTATAATTACCACTTTACGTTTTATTGGAGGTAGGTGAGTTGTATTGGAACCACTATTTCAAAAAAGTCGAGGCAGGACCAATGTTCACGGCCTCAGCATTTTCAAGGAGTATAAATATTTTGCATCATTGCTGTTCTGATGTAGGTGCCAGGCCTGAGTATGCTGAACTGATTAAAGTGTTTGTCCTCCTCTCTCCCTCCCTCTTTCCCATTTGCAGTTATTTGATATTTCTCTGCAGGTGGCGTACATTTGTGTGATATTGCAATTCTTAGGAAACTGTAACCAGGGTCGTGAGAGATGATTTTCTAGAGGTGGGTGATGCCAGAGCCTCTCTGGAGGATCCAGGCAGGATCAGGTTTCTTCTGAGGGTAGGGATTTGTCCTTGATTTAGTTTTGACCCCTACAACCATAGGTATGTAACCAAATACAGTTTTCCTTTTTGCAGTATCCATTGGTTTTATACCCTTGAAGAGCTGATGACCTTTGCGCTTTAGAGAAATGACCGTTTTTAAGCAATTAAAAATGTTAACCTCTTACATCTCTTGGAATTTAAGTAATTTTTTTCCTACTAAGTTCATTAAAGCATTAAGTAAGTCCCATTTTCCCCATATACATTTATTAGTTAAGAAAACTAAATTTCGGTTTGTGATTTTGATTTATAGTAATTCTGGGCTAAAGATAAAAATGTAATGACTCGGTTAGATCGGAAAAAGAAGAAACTAGAGTGTAATTAGATGAGTATATTTAAGCTGTAGTCGCCTACATAATCAAGGCCAAGTTGTGTGTGTATAAAAGATCTCATTTGTGTAGTCTTACAAGGCTAATGGAGGCATCATTGAGGCTTTATAAATAATGTAAGTTGTGTATAATGTAGAGTCTCCAGAGACAGCAGAGAAAGCATCATTACCAGCCTTTTCAACCTGCTTGAGATCTTAAATTGATTTACAGCACTGAACTGGTGCAAAATGATACATCAGGATGACATGGGGTCAGCCTGTAAAAGTCTATGATGTCAGCCTATTAGTTCAGTCATCATAATTAAACCATATTACAGGGGCAGCTAAGCAGGAGTCTGGCGTTATACTTCAGATATGGGTGGTTCATGGATTTTGTTTATAGTGGAAAAGCTGAGCAGCCCAGGAACGCTAGTGTTTCTGAAAGAGGGAAAGGCTTACAGAACTCTGAATTTCCAAAGAAATTGAAGATAAATGCAGGGATGTTCAGTCTGCCTTGCCTAAGTAGCTTTCTATTTGGTAGTGGAGGAACAAATGCATTGGGGTTGCTGATAAGGACCTTTGCAGCTCTGATCTGTGTACTGAATCATGCTTCATGTGAGCTTGAATTTAACTTGGCCTTAGGGACCTTCTAAAACATCAGAGGACCACATACTTCTTATCTCTGATCCTTTCATTAGCACTAAGTTGCACCGTATTGATGTATCAGCTGGCATGTTATTTCTTTAACTAGTCAGGGTTATCAGGTCTCCACTGAAAACAAAGATACTTGAATTGAACATATGAACAATTCAGGAAGAGAAGACCTTTGTTTTTTTACTTAAATTTCTGGCAGTCGTATTCAGTTTATGGGTCGTCTGAGGATGACCATGTGGCGGTGGCTACCATATTGGATAGTGTATGTAGACCATTTCCGTTATCGCAGAAGGTTCTGCTGGATAGTGCTGCTGTAGCACCTTTGCTTCTCCTTTTCCTTCTTTCAGCTACTTTTCTGCTTTTTACTTCTACTAGTCAGTTTGTGGGGTCAAAAAAGAAAGAGATGTATCATTAATTTTTCTACTTTCTAGTTGGCTCTTGATAAGATAAACGCAGTTTGGAAGTAACAAGTACTGGATAAGATGAGGTTGACTTTTCTATGGGTCATGTTTATCATAGACCCTAATTTGATTTAGAGCTTTGGATAAGATAAATAGTGGTAGCTAATATTTTCTGAGTTTTTACTGTATGCTTAGTTTTAATACTCATACCTCATTTAAACCCCAAAACTTACCTAAGTACTGTTGTTACCACATTTTACAGGCAAAGAAACTTGAGTTCAGAGTGATTCAGTATCTTGCCTCAGGCTACATAACTAGTGAGTGATTATGATTTATAATCTTAGCTGGGATATGAACAGGCAGTTTGACTCTGGAGCCTCACTTTTAACTATATATGCATTAAATATATAAAATACAAATGTTATGTAATATATTTATTATATAATATATATTGTATATATTTAGTTTGACTATATATTTTATATATTTTAGTTTGTATTTATATGTATACTTTTTTTGCTTAGAATATTTGAATAATCCTTGTTCTGCTCTGATTTGCTATTCCAGTATAGACATGACTTTACTTTTAGACAAATTTGCCCTCTATTTTGCTTTTCTGGGCTGTCTTCTTTTAAGTACTTAAGAAGAAATATAATGTTTATATTATACATATCTAAGCAGAACATAATTGGAAGAATAAATATGACCAAAAAAGCAATGCATTTCAAAGCTGAATTGTTGTCCTCTCTGTTTTTCAGATAATTCCTGTCACTTTCCCCTTGTGTTTTTCTTGTAATATCACAAGCTGATGGTAGTGAAAAGTTCTAGTATTTAATGACATCAAAATTAGCCTTCTCTTAGCTGTTAAACACTACACTTTGAAATGAAAATAGTTCATTGCAAATTCTGGAATTTTTTTCCACATTTGTCTACTTTTGTGTAGTCTTGCAGTGATTTTTTTTTTTTTTTTTTTTTTTTTTTTTTTTAATGGTGAGGCTGTTTAAGAATCTAATGATACCATGGATCCAATGTCTGCTCATTCCCATCCTCTAATCCAAAGATGTTTATATGCCCTGGTGAGCTTGTATACACACAAGTACCCAAATTGCATGATATTTCAGGTGAAGGACATGATGGGACAGCCTTGCCAAGTGCATTCATAAACATTAAGATTTGTAATTTCCTCTGCAGAGAATAGAGATATTTAGTGTTAAAAGCTGCTTTGAAGATTTTCTCATCCAGTTGGTTTCGTATCAGGCTGAGCAATCTGAGGCCCAGAGAAGACAGCTGACTTGCCTAGAGCCACTCTTCTAAGTGACTAGAAGAGGCAAAGCCAGAACCCAGGTCACTCTTTTTGCTGTTGAGTTTTCATTTGTTTATCCTTTGCTGCCATGCTCACTGTTTCCTAAGGCTGTGGTCTGAATAAATCCACTGTAATTTGGGGAGGGAAGGAAAGGATAATTTTTGGCATGGTATTGACTTTTTGTACCTAACATCATTTGAGCTGAGTAGGAATCAAGTCTGACAACCTCAGAGAGATGTTTTTTTTACAGATTAAAATCGATTTTTCTTTTTTTCATTTTAGAAATGGAAAAGAAAAGCCCTGTGTCTCAATCAATGGGACCTTACTAGAAAATGAGAGATCCAAGATTGTACAAAGTTCAAGTTAACTCAGACAGTTCTGTATGAATTTTCTGTCTTGACTCTCAAAAACAAATCACATTTTTAACCAAAAGCCAAAGTTTGGGGTATTTAAGGAAGGTGCTAAGGGGTATTAGGGAGAGAATTGGAAAGATCTGAAAAGAAAAAGGATAGTTTACATACAAAGAAGTAGAGAAACTTGATATTAAGTCATAAAGTGAGGCTGATGAAGTGTTCTCTATAAAGGTATGTCATTTCAGTGTTTTCTGTGTGTGGTTTTACTGTTTTCTCTCCCTTTCTTTCTCTCTGTCTTCCTCTCTCTCTTTCTCCGTCTCTCTCTTTCACCCTTACTTTCTCCCTTTTACCAACAGATTACCGGTTTATTATAAAGGATTCAACTCAGGACCAGCCAGATGGAGGAAGTACACAGGGCAGGGTACAGAAGAAGGGGCGCAGAGCTCCCGTGTCCTCTCCGGGCATGCCACTCTCCTAGCACTTTGTGTTCAGCAACTGGAAGCTCTGGTTTTACTTTTTGTGCCAAGATTAGCAGGGTATGCTTTGATAACAAATAGGGGCATCACCTTTTCTCTCTGAAGTGAAATCTCTTGGCTCTTTATATTCCTTTTCTGCTGTTACCTAGTAGTGCACATATTCAGTCCAGTTTGGTGATCTGTCATCTGATTTGCAGCAAAAATACTGAAGTATTTTTAACACATACTCTGGAGTAACTTTCTTATTAAAAAAAAAAAAAGCAAAACTAGCATGAATATAATTACTTAAAATCTAAATTAAAATGATTTTGCTGTGCATTATTAAGATGGTGTCAGTTTTAGGGGCTCCTGGGTGGCTTAGTCAGTTAAGCGTCTGACTCTTAATTTTGGCTCAGGTAATGATCTCACGGGTTCGCGGGTTTGAGCCCTGCATCGAACTCTACACACTGGTAGTGCGGACCCTGCTTGGGATTCTGTGTCTCTCCCTCTCTCTCTGCCTCTTCCCTGCTTGCTTACTGTCTCTCTCTCAAAATAAATAATAACTTTAAAAATTTTTAGAGATGTCAATTTTAGAGATGTACAAGTGCTATTAGGTAAAAACAGTAACACAGCTATTGCTGGCTGATTTGCAGAATGACCAGGGTCTGTAGAACATTCATTTATGTAAGAGAAAAAAAGTCAAAACTTTCACAAATAGTTCAACTACAGCGATTATATCAGAGTTTTTAGGAAGGTACTGGGAACTACAGTATCTGAGGAGTTTTACATCTTTGTAGTTTTTGTTATAAGCTCAAATCAGAACTTCAGGGGAGACTCCCTCTTAAAGTAACTCTTGATGGTCTGAGTGAATCCTTAACCTGGCAATTTCCTCCAAATCTCTGCTCAGGTTCCAGTGTTCAGATAAGGAGACTTGTTCCCTTGTTAAGAACCCAGAACTATAGTGTGGATCCATTTCTGAACTAATTTTCTTAAGACAATAATCCTGAATATAAAGAAGGAACACATACATATATAACAGTTAATTATGCATCTGTATCGTTTTTGAGCTCAGAATGTAAATATTCATGATTTCACATTTGAAAGAGGGGTCTTAGCTATTGATTCAAAACCATTTATATACATAATTTTTATAATTTTTAAATGCTCTATTTGTAGTTTCTCCTTAATTTTAGGGTGGCTGTACTATAGATATTTTTTCCTATAATCTCAGATAGTTAGGGTATAGTTACTCAAACTGTTCATTCATTTTCTTTTCCTTGTCTATCTTTAGTGGTTTCTTTGCGGTGTGCTTATGCAAAGTGGAAGTATTTCAGACCTTTAAGGTTTTTTTTTTCTTTCAGAGTCAAACACCACAAGGAAAAAAAAGGGGAACTAATTATCTTTCAAGTATTATAATTAGGCATTAAATTAAGTCATTTAGTTAGCTAAATGCAAGATCTTTTGTTTAAATTGAAAGAAAACATGTCTTTTTAATAGAGAGGGGGTATTACATATACCATTATTTGATAATTTTGATGCAGTATTATAGTCCGTATGTACTTCATTTATTCCATTGAATATTTATTAGTTCTGAGTGGCTCAATAATTAAAAGACACACAAAAATGAAAAATTAAATGCAGCAACACTGCAAGAATTGTTGCAGGGTAATACAGGAAGAGGTTGAGCAGACAACTTGCATGAGGACCACTGTGGTATGGAGGACATGCGAATTTGCATAGGGAGAGGAGAGAAGTGTTCTAGGCAGAGAGGTGGTATGGAAGACCAGAGAGGTAAGCATGTATGCTGAGGATCTGTATAGCACTGTCCAGCAGAACTTTCTGGAGTGATGGAGATGTTTTGTATCTACACTGTCCAGGATAAAAGTCACCAGCCATAAGTGGCTACTGAGCACTTAAAACGTGGCCAGTGCAACTGAGGGGAGTTGCATTTTTTTAATTTTAATTAAGTTATGTTTAGACATAGCTGTGTTTATCCTGCGGCTGTCGTGTTGGACAGCACAGACCCACAGGCTGGTGAGCAGCCCTCCCTCACCACTGTGGGTATTCCTGATAGGGCTCAGTGTGGTCAGGTGGGAGACACGTTCAGAAAGGTTAAGTTGGAGTGAGAATTTGAGACCTTACAGTGCCAGAATAAGGAAGCATCGGGAATCACTGAAGGTGAACATGCAGTGATGCCAGCAGATTAATAGGAAAGTATTTGAATTATCTGTGTGATATATGAGATGGGTTTTGTGAGCAAAAAAACCAACTGGTGGTTATTTGGCTATAGAGTAATGGGAGAGAGGGGTCAGAGAGTGTTCTTAAGTTTCCAACTTGAGTGGCTGGAAAATTAATAAAACCTTAAGAATAGGTACGAACTGGGGCACCTGGGTGGCTCATTCGGGTAAGTGTCCGACTCTTGATCTGTGCTCTGGTCGTGATCTCATGGTTCATGGGTTTGAGCCCCTTGTGGAGCTCTGTGCTGGTTGTGGAGCTTGCTTGGGATTCATTCATTCTCTCTCTCTCTCTCTCTCTCTTTCTCTCTCTGCCCCTCCCCCTCTTGTGCTTACGTGTACACAAGCTTTCTTTCTGTCTCAAAATAAATAAATAAACTTAAAAATTAGGGAAGAACTGGTTGTGGAAGGAATAAAGATTGTATGAATGATAAATTAGAATTGACATGTTGAGGTAAGGTGGGATAGCTAAGGACAGTGATGAATCCAGAGTCATCTCCTGGAAATGATGATGGTTGGACTTCTAAGGGTGGATAGGTATTCTGAGAGAACCATGAAAGAGAGCCAGTAAGTTGAGTCTTCCACTGAAGTGCACAGTTGGAAATTAATAGAAGGGAGAGGCATATATTTAAAGTGAATGAGGGGTGCCTGGGTGGTTCAGTCAGGTAAGCATCTGACTCGATCTCAGCTCAGGCCTTAATCTCAGGGTCGTGAGTTCAAGCCCCGTGTTGGGCTCCATGCTGGTCATAGAGCCTACTTAAAAAAAGATAAAAATAAAGTGGATAGAGGAAGAAACTGGAAGAAACATGTGAGCTCAGAGGAGCAGTGAAACAAAGCCTAGGGAAGAGAGATTCCAGAAGTAGGTTCAGAGTGGGAAAATGTTGTATGGTTTATGGTGAAGGATAAGCCTGGGTAATCAAGTGAATGTAGTTGTGAAGAGACACAGAAGATTGAGAAATGAGAAATAGATTCTCAGATGCCCTCAAGTGACTTATATTTCAGAATCGATGAGATTGTTTTGATTCCAAAGGTTGAAGGAAAGAAGTTAATGGACAGAGAGCAATTAAAGATAATGGAGTTAGTGATCTGAAGTGCAGGTGACAAAATATAACCATGGTAAGGAGGGAGAGTTGTCTGAGACAGAAGCACAATGGAGTCCAAGTTGGAAGAAAGGAGATGGCAGAGCGTGTGCTGATTTTCCCAGTAGTATGGGAGGCAGGTCCCTTCACTGGGTTGGTGAGGTGGGCGGACCAGCAGATGGTATTGGAAGTTTAAAAATAATGGAAAAGTTTTGAAAGAACTATCGTAGGTAGTGTGCCAGGAAATCTATGGAGAATTCAAAATCTAACCAGCAGGGACAAAGCCTGATGGGAAGGGTGATGTGGCTGTAGACTAGGTAATTGTTACTTTCTGGGATAACTTAATGGCCTGATAGCAAGATTAGAGAGAAATGTCGGTAAAGATGATTCTGGCCAATGGTTGGCAAATCAGTTAAGAGATGAGGCTCTAGAGGCAGATTGCCTGGGTTTAAAGTCTAAGCCCCAACACTTACTTGCTTTTTGTAACTTTGGGGGAGGTGCCATTCACTTTGGTGAAAAATTGAGATGATAGTAACAGCCTCAAGATTGATAGTAAGATGAAATGAGTTACACTTCCATATTTCATCTAATCTAAGATGCTGCTAATTATTTCATTGCATTATTTCATGTACTACTTGAGGACAATGTCAGACATACCATTGATTGTAGAGTTCCTGGTTTCAGAGGTGTTAAAATGGGGGCGGTGGGGGGGGGGTGCATTTTACACTGAGCATAGGATCCAGTGCACAGTAAGCATTCAGAAAACATTGCTGTTTATAAAAATCAATGTGATTTTTAGAGTCTAGAATGTTAATGAGCAGTATTGAGTCCAATCTAGATAAGAGGTCATGGGTTACAAGGAGTCTAATGGACTTAAATGAATTGAGAAGAGTTAAGCAGTGGGAATCCTGGTGATGACGTTGTGAAATATCAAGTTTGGGAATTTGTAGATGGAGCATTTCCCTGACAATTGTAGATAAAGGCTTTTGAGAAAACTATAGTAATTGAGTTAAGAGAAGAATGCCCTTTAATGATTTAAAGAAGTTACTTAAATTGCCCAGAGCTTTTAAAGATAAGTATTTCGAATTTATCTGTGGCTTTTTTTTTATAGCATTCATTAGTGTTAAATTTTTTTTTTTTTTTTTTCCGGTGGAGTAATACATGCTCAGTGTAGAAAGATTCTGGCATGGATTCTTGTCATAATGACAGAAGGAGAGAGAGAGGTGGTTGTGCCATTTCATCAAGAGATAGGAGGGAGTAATTAATAGCTAGCTCTAGAGCCTCCCCCCTTTTAATTTTTTAATGTTTATTTTATTTTTGAGAGAGAGAGAGACAGAGTGTGAGCAGGGGAGGGGCAGAGAATGAGGGAAACAGAATGTGAAGCAGACTCCAGGCTCTGAGCTGTCAGAACAGAGCCCAATGCAGGGCTTGAACCCACAAACCATGAGATCATGACCTGAGCTGAAGTACGTTTAACCGACTGAGCCACCCAGGCACCCCTCTAGAGACCTTTTAAATGTAAAAGGCAAAAGCCATAAAGGAAGATTTGATAGATGTGACAGCATTTATATGGCCAAATACACACTTACAAATGACGAAACATGGACTCACACAAACAACCTTTTAGGTAATATATTTGCAGCAAGTTACCATTCTATGTAAGAAACTTCTGAAATCAATAGGAAGACACCCCCAGTAAAAAACAAAATTGGCAAAGGACAAAAACAAATAATAAAATGCTAAGTATTAAGAAACAAAAAATGTTCTCCTGTGTCCTGGTCAGATTCCTCACTGAAATAGGAATGATGTCTTTTATATCATTGTGTTATTCTTTGTGTGCCAGGAGGTATCCGTCTGGGAAAACTGGGTTTTTCTTATTGAAGCCAGTATTTCCCAGCTGCCGATGCAAAGCTGCAGTTATTTGGAGGTACCCAATATATGTAAGCTGGAGTTACAAGAGACAGGCCTTCTCTGTCCTGTTTCCTTGATAATACCCTGCTCCTCTCCGTGACATGATTTGGGGTCAGAGTCTCCTAGGAATGTGAGGTGTTCCAGCCCTATAGGGGTTATCCATTATATGCAGTTTCTCAGGCAACTGATGGGATTGATGAACCTTAAAGACACCATTGCTTCACAGAGTACGTGAAAATGGGCCTCTTTCTCTCCTACCTGGGTTGCAGGATTAGTTTTATTTGTACTGGCATTTTCTTATTCCTAGGAGACACACCGGTGGTCTTGGAATATGGTTTTGATTGTTGAGATGGATTAGTTTATAAGGTATTAAAGTGAGAAAAGTTCTCCCATGTAGTAGGAGTTCTTATAAGCTGAAAAACATTTAGAGTTAGGCATCAGCATTTAATTTCTCAGATTTTCTCCTAAGGATAATAGTGATCAGAGGTGTTAAAAAAAGGCTTTCATACACTGCCTGTAAAGGAAACATCTGTTGCTTGTTGGTTAGATCCTTACCTAACTGAAGTACAGTCTTACTCAGCATTGAGTTCTTCCCTAGGGGCTAGACAGAATAGAATTAATTTGTTAGCATCTTCTGCCTCACCATCTTCTTTCTTTTAAATGACCTGAAAAGATTTCAAAGTTAGGGGGGAAGAAGGACTTTTTTTTTTTTAATTTTTTTTGGGGGGGCCTTTATTTATTTTTGAGAGAGAGAGAGACAGAGTGTGAACAGGGGAGGGGCAGAGAGAGAGGGAGACACAGAATCTGAAGCAGGCTCCAGGCCCTGAGCTGTCAGCACAGAGCCCAGAGTGGGGCTCAATCTCACAGACAATGAGATCATGACCTGAGCCGAAGTCAGATGCTTAACTGACTGAGCCACCCAGGTGCCCCAAAACAGACTGAAATCTCACCTAAAGGCTTACCACTTGGCCAGATCCTATCCCCTCCCCTCCTTGTTCTGAGTGAGCATGTGTGAGAACCCTGAGCTGATATGCCTTGGTCAGACTTAGACTCTTTAAAAGCTGAGCTGGGGAGAAGGGAGGATGAACTGCAAAATGGGTCTTAATTTTAGCAGAGACTGACTGTAGCTTTTCCGTGAAAGGGAATAATAATGCAGTGCATGTTGCATTAGCACTTAGCCCCTGTTGAAACCCAGGATGGCAGGTTGTATATGGCTTGCCGTCCCCTCTATTACAGCTTCCTGTTTTGCTTTTTGCCCATTGCTGGCTTTGCAGTCTGGCATGATTAATAACCACCTCTTTATTTTCCTGTGTTTTTGTTTGTGTGCTTAGGGTTTTTATGAAATTTGTTCAAGCTTCAGGGAATGTTTCATTGGTTTTAAATGTTTTCCTCCTAACTGTGAACAAAATTAACCTGATTAACATTCAGATGATTGGCACACAAACTATTTATAGCATTTATTTGCATTCAGACACTGAGGAGTTTTGTCAAATTGTGCAGGCTGAGATGTTGATCTCTATTTGGGGAAAGGCTCCTTTAAGAAGGTGCATCCTCACTGTGGGCTTCTGCCTGTTGTGGCATCCATATTAACCAATTCAGCAAGCAGTTCATACCCTCCTGCTGCCTGTCCACTGTGTTTGGGGAGGGAATGAGGACTGTATAAGTCAGTTTCTGACTTGAAGGAGCAGTCTTATTAGTAAGAGACTACAAAAATAAGAAAGTTAAATAACAAGTCATCATTGTTAGTGTTGCGTATTTTTAATTTGAAAGTATTTCTCTTACAATTGGGATAACCTTTCAAAATCAAGAGATTGAGAAAGAAAGCTGAAGACGCAGTTGATAGAGCTCTTGCATCCTGCCCTTCAGCAGTTTTTGTGTCTGTATTTATACTTCATAGGGTATCCCCTACACAGTTGATAAAATTGGAGTCGGTGGTCATAAATGTTAGGCTTGCACTAAAAATCTTGTAACTTTGAGGAAAAGTACAAGCCAGCTTGTCTAGTCTAGCTTTTGTTTTAATTGCTTTTATTACAGTTATCTATTAACTCTTTAGACTGAGTTACTTGGAGGTACACAGGCAGTGTCTTTATGATCTTTGTGTTAGCACAATTGTTCTCACCTTGTCTGCACATCAGAATCACTTCAGCAACCACCACAGAAGTGCATGGACCTGCCTCTAGGGGATTCTATTCAAGGGTTTTGGCGGGGAGTTTTTATAAAAGTGTTACAAGTAAGTTTAATGTACACCAGCATTAAGAACTATTGGCCTGACACACAGTAGGTACTTGATGAATTTTTTCATTTTGATGTAAGTTCATTGTGGGTATGAACTAAGTCTTTTATACCCAGCAGCACTTGACCCTGGGTGATACCTGTTGTAAGCGCTCAAGACATACCAGTTAATTCTGAGGAATGGTTGTTTTGTTCCTGCTTTTCTTGTTTGAGGAGAAAAAGAGGAAGAAAGAATGTGTATGTTTAACTTCTTTCTCTTTTCCCTTCTTGAAGAGATCAGCAATTCCTTGTGTCCTAGTGTCTAGAAGTAGAGTCATATAAAACTGTTGAGGCCCGAGGCACTTAGATAACAAGGAGGAAAGGAGAGAAAAGCATAGCTGAGCACAGCAGTGGTTCCTCTGCCAGGAACTGGAGAAATTTTGGGTTGTCACAACTGGGGGAGGCAGGGCATGAGTGATTCAACAGCATCAAGTGGGTAGAGGGCAGGGATGCTGCTTAATATCCCATAATGCTAAGAAACCCTGCAGTAGAGCAAGAAAAGGCAGGGATTAGGAGGCACATAAGAATTGAAGTGTTAGTGCCACCAGCCGATGTTTCTGCCATACCGAGACACGGTTTGCTTTATCTTCCCGTCTGCTCCTCCTTCCTTCCCCCACACCCTCCAGAGTGCAGAGTAATATTTTTTGCCAATATCTATAGATAGCATTGTGATTGTCAGCTGTGTGCTAGCCATTAAGATGAGTATTTTAATATTTTACCTATACTTAAATTTTCTCCATCTCTACATTTGCTTGAATGGAAAAGTATTACCTTTAAAAAAAATGAGCCAGTAGTTTTGATTTGTTTTGTTTTCCATGAAGGACTCTTGAGAATAACCAATGGAAATGTAAAGAAAATGCATTTCGTAAAAGGAGTTTAATTTTAATGTTCCACAGACTTATCATAAGAAAAGAATATTAAAGGGGCACCTGGGTGGCTCAGTCGGTTGAGCGTCCAACTTTGGCTCAGGTCATGATCTCACAGCTCGTGAATTTAAGCCCTGCATCGGGCTCTGTGCTGATAACTCAGAGCCTGGAGCCTGCTTTGGATTTTGTGTCTCCCTCTCTCTCTGCCCCTAACCCACTCGCATTCTGTCTCTGTCTCTCTCAAAAATAAACAAACATTTAAAAAAATAAAAAAAAGAAAGAATATTAAGAGTTGAACACACATATGGTCTGTTGGTGTGAAGCCCTCGTGCAGGTTCCTTATGTCTTGTTGAGTTACAGCTTATGATTTCTTATGCCTATTTTGGACTCTTTAGATTAAAATGAACTTCATTTTGTCATTGCTGCCCTGATAAAACTCTTGGTTTTTCCTGTGTTCTAGGAAAGTGTATCAAGAAGGAAAGAACAATGAAACCAAATAAGTTGGGAAGGGAAGGAATTAGAGGGACTAAAATAAAACCATAAGCAAATCCTTGATTACCAGGCTTCTGCTTTATGCATGAGACACAGGAGGAGGTTATTTAAGAGGAGCAGGTTGCCTTGGCAAGCTCCTGAACATTTCTGTACCTGTTTCATCATCTCTAAAATAGTCCTTATAGGATTCCTGTAAGGATTACGGGAGTTAATAGGTATAAAGTGTCCAAACAGTGCTTGGTGCTTCATTGTGGGGTGGTAGTGGTGGTGGTGATAAGAGGATAATTTTTGATTCTTTTTGAATACTTGAGCCGTACTGAAAATTGATGGAGACCATGGATGCACTCTTGTATAATGTCACCCCTCGAACCATGTGCATGACCGCTCCCTCCCTTTGCAGTTGGTAGTGATGGTAATGAGAGTTTGTTGAATCTTCAAATTGGTGTGTTTCAGATGTTCTGTTCAGGCTGTTTCTTGCCTACAGCCAGAACTTCAAGAGGAGGGTGGGGAGATTTATATGATAAAATATGTTTTGCCTTGGTAAATTTTATAATATAGATATATATATTTCATATATAATTTATAATATAGAATATAGAATAAAACCATTCTGGTTAACTGTGTCATCCACTTAGAGATTTTCCACAGCAATATTTGAGTCTTGCACAAGCCTTTCTTTAGACTTTACTGTGTTCTAAGGGGTGTCTGGGTGGCTCAGTTGGCTAAGCATCCGACCGGCTCAGGTCATGATCTCACGGCTTGTGGGTTCAGGCCCCACATCGGGCTCTGTGCTGACGGTTGAGAGCCTGGAACCTGCTTCAGATTCTGTGTCTCCCTCTCTCTACCCCTTCCCCACTCATCCTCTATTTCTCTCTCAAAAATAAATAAATGTAAAAAAAATTTTTTTTAGAATTTACTATATTCTCAGGGTATATATAATAGCTTTATTATTAGTGTAAACAACATGTGGAAAGGAGTTAAAACCTTTCTTGATAAAGCATAATATATTCCAAAAACTGGTTAATTTTTTTTTTTAATTCATTGAGGTGTAATTGATATACAGTATATTATTTTCAGGTGTATAACATAGTGATTGGACATTTATTTACATTGTGAAATGGTCACCACAATAAGTCTAGATATCATCTGTCACCTTACAATGTTAGTACAATATTATTGACTGTATCTCTCATGCTGTATATTACATCCTCATGGTTTATTTATTTTTTAAGTGGCAGTTTGTACTTCTTACTCTCTTCCACGTATTTTGCCCCTCTCTCCCAACTTTTCTCCCCTTTGGCAACTACCAGTCTGTTCTCTGTGTCGTGAGTCTGGGTTTTTTGTGGTTTTGTTTTGTTTGTTTTTTTTTTAGATTACACATATAAGTGACATCTTGTAGTATTTGTCTTTCTCCATCTGGCTTATTTCACTTAGGATAATACTGTCAAGGTCCATCCATGTTGTCACACATGGCAAGATTTCATTCTTATGGCTGAATAGTATCTCTGTGTGTGTGTGTGTGTGTGTGTGTGTGTGTGTGTGTATCACATCTTTCTTATCCATTCATCCATAGTTGGACACAGGTTGCTTCCATATCTTAGGTATTGTAAATTACAATGTAAATAATGAACATAGGGATGCATATAACTTTTTGAATTAGCATTTTCATTTTCTTCAGGTAGATACTCAGTAGTAGAATTGCTGGATCATATGGAATTTTTTTTTAGGTGCCTCCATACTGTTTTCCACGGTGGCTGCGCCAATTAACATTCTCACCAACAATGCACAAGGTTTCTCTTTCTCCATATCCTCACCAACAGTTGTTATTTCTTGTCTTTTTGACAATTTTTTGATAAAAACCATTCTAACTGGTGTTAGGTGACATCTCATTGTGGTTTGACTTGCATTTCCCTGATGCTTAGTGATGTTGAGCATCTTTTTATGTGCCTGTTGACCATCTGTACGTCTTTGGAAAAATGCCTACAATGGTTAATATTTATTTATTTATTTATTGTTTTATTTATTTATTCATTTATTTATTTAGAGAGCACACGTGTGTTGGGGAGAGGGCAGAGAGAGAGAGAGGGAGAGAGAGAATTCCAAGCAGGCTCCGTTTTGTCAGCATAGAGCCCAATTCGAGTTTCAATCCCATGAAAGGTGAGATCGTGATGTGATCCGAAATCAAGAGTCAGATGTGTAACCGACTGAGCCACCCAGGCGCCCCTACAGTGGTTACTTTTTATTAAGGCTGCTTTGGATTATCCATTTATTGTTCATACTGATGTGACTGGTTGACAGTCAGTTGAACTCAGTTTGTATTTTTATTGCATGGTAAGTAACAAAGCCCAGGATGCATGTAACATGTAGTTGTGGCAAAGAAAACAGCATAGATTGTTGGTTGTTCATCCTGTGTTCTCCTTAGATAAACAGCCTGAACATATTGTGTGGCTCTTAACACCGTCATCGTTCTCCCATCTCTCACTGACACACTTCATAACTCTAAGCTTGGTCGTGGTGGGAACTGTATCATGCCCGTGTTCTTTCTACTGTACTTTTATGTTGGTGGTAAGGGATTAAGGAATTTGTTCAGTTAAGTTGTGAATTAATGAAGACTAACATTCTCTTAGTAGTTGGATGTATAAAGGAGGAGATTTGGGGTTCTGAAACCTTCTGAGAGCTCTACTAGGTGTTTGCGTTCTGACTGGTAAGTAAGTCACTGTGGAAAAGTTAATAGATAGGACTGGACTGAACAAGTCCGGACTTAAAGTACATCACCTAATTTTGTAGGTTATGCTTGCCTTTATCCAAAGCATTTTTTCCATGACCTAGTGAGACATATTGCATTTGTTTCTTTTAGCTGTTAACTGGAGGGAGCTGTTACTGTTCTGGAAGGGGGCTGCTCTTGTTTTATTCAGTTTCTTCTCTGAGGTAGCCAGGCAAACATGTAAGTCCAGTCCTGTTTTTGGCAGATGGATAACAGGCTGTTGTCATTGATTGTCATGTGGAAGAGAGTCAGTGTTTCAGGGATTGTGTAAACTTTGATTTTTAGAAATCATTTCATTCTCCCAAGTAACAGATTTATATGCTGGAAAAGTGACAGGACCAAATTGCTTTTGAAGATACTTGAGTAATACAAAACTTTTTTTGGTAAGAAATTTATGCGTTGAAAGGTTTGAAGGATATTTGAATTGCTAATGGAAAGAGGATTCAAGGACTAGAATGAGAAGGTAAATTATTTTTTGTTATAATACATGTTTTGTAAAATTGAACTTTTTGATCATGTGGCTGAATTGCTTAATAAAAAAATCATATTCCCACCAGAGGCAAGTCATCTATTCCAACACTATACACAGGAATAGATTTCTCTTGAAATCCCACTTCAGTGATATTTCCACTCCGTGCAGAAACACTTTTTTTTTTTTTTTTTTTAACATTCATTCATTTTTGAGAGACAGAGAGAGACAGAGCATAAGCGGGGAAGGGGCAGAGAGAGGGAGACACAGAATCTGAAACAGGCTCCAGGCTCTGAGCTGTCAGCACAGAGCCCGACGCAGGGCTTGAACTCATAAACTGCGAGATCCTGACCTGAGTCGAAGTCGGACGCTCAACCGACTGAGCCACCCAGGCGCCCCTGTGCAGAAACACTTTCAATTATTTTTTTTCTTTATAAAAAGATAAATCTTGCCACCTCTTGTTCATAATACTGTCTTATAGAGCCATGTGGAATAAATGTTACCCTCTTCAGTTTTTACTTATCTTTATTATTGGGGTTTTAAAATTGAAAACAGTAGTTGGTTATAAGTAAAAATGTTCCGAACTCCTCTCCTTCCAGCTCACTCCTAGAGGGAACCACTTGTTCTGTTTTGTTTCTTCCTTCCAGGCCTTTAAAAATGCACATATGTTGTACCTGTACAGTTTTTGTTTTTATTTGTGTTTTTAAAATGGAACCATACTGTGTATATTGTTCTGCAACTTTTTTCAAACTGAACGGTTACAGTATGGCTTTATTCCCCTGTTAGACATGAAAGTCTGTCTTTTTTTTTTTTCTTTTTTAACAGTTACATCATTGTCGGATGTACCATAATTTATTTAATCATTCCATTATTGTTAGACATCTGGGTTATTTAGAACATGAATGTCTTTGTGTATGTTCATCTGAGGATGTTGCTTCCTTTGTAACGGTCTCAAGGCGTGGCTGTTTTCTCTCATAACCCTCATATCGCAGTGCCTGGAAGTGGGTGCCCTGTTCATTGCCGTCAGACCATTCTTCCACCATCCTCCATAGAGACACCCAGCTTTGACTATCATGTCAGATTATACCACTCCCTTCCCTTCCTTGTTAGTGATTTACTGCCAGTCCCCATCATTCCCCCTAATTCCGAAAAGAGTTCAGCTTCTAGTCGTTATTCCCTCCCCACTGCTTCTGTGATCATTCCTGGACTACTTCTCCAGTAACCTTGGACTCCACCTCAGAGACTCAGTCTCATAGTTCTATAATGTGGGATTTTGCATGTCTAAAAATTAAACTGATTTCTCCAACCTTATGGTTATTTCCTTTATTTACTTTAGCAATAAAACGTATTTGTTCATGGCCATACCTTTAGAATATATCCAGGATCTGACTCTTCCGCTACACTGATCCAAACCTTTGTCCCTCTCAAAACCACAACAATTGCTATGGCGTCCCAATCTGTCTCCTAAGTTCTTACTGCTGCCACTACCACTACCTCGCTGCTCCTGCTTCCTACTTCCATTCTTTCAGTGGGCCAACCCATGGTAATCCTTTCAAACTCTGGTCACATCCGTCCCTCCCCCCTCCCCTCCCCCCACCCCAGGCTTCCTGGCTCAGTTCAGAATGAAAGCTATGAAGTCCCTATGGATTGGCTCCCTTACCTGTCTGTCCCATCTTCTCTCTCACTACTGTCTCTTACCTGGTGGCCTTTGCACTTGCTCTTTCCTGTGCTTGTAGTGTGCTTCCCCACTTACCCACAGGGCTCAGCCTCCCACCTTTTTAGGCCTCTGTTCAAATATCATGAGGTGCCTGGGTGGCTCAGTCAGTTGAACATCCAACTCTTAGATTCAGCTCAGGTTGTGATCTCCTGGTTCCTCAGTTCAAGCCCTGTGTCGGGCTCTGCACTGATGGCACAGAGCCTGCTTGGGATTCTCTCTCTCTCTCTCTCTCTCTCTCTCTCTCTCTCTCTCTCTCCCTCTCCCTGCCCCTCCCACATGCTCTAAATAAATAAATAAACTTAAAAAAAATAAATATTATCTTCTCAGGGAGGCCTTACCTGACCACTGGAATGCAGGTCTCATAAAGGCATGAGCTTTTAAAAATCTATTTTTTGTCTCGTTCAGTGCTGTGTTCTGAGTGCAGTTATATAGCCTTCTCTCTCTTTCTTTATCCCCCTTTCTCTCTCTCCCTTTACAAAGTTAGAACTTCATAGAACTGACACAGCTAGGACAGAAACTCTTTTTTTGTATATACAAGGTGTTAAATTAGGTTCCTTGTTTGTGAAACTTGTGTTAATAAAATATATTACATTTTTCAGCATGTTGTGATTTTCAGAGCAGTTTTATGTATTCATACTTAACCCAGCGGGATAGGTGGTGGAATCAAAGTTTTGTGGAAAAGCAAATGGAAGCTCAGAGAGGTGTTTTGTTCAGAGGGCACCTCCTGAGTGGGTGCTACCATTCAAGCCTAGCTCTTTTCTTTCCAAGTGAAGGGCTCTTGTTTTGTCATTTAGAAACAGCTTAAGACGACAGAAAAATTGTAGAGGCTTTACTTGAAAGTGTGGGATATGTGCCCTGATTTCTTATTTTGGATTTGGTCTGCCTTTTGTTTCTATTTTAAAAGTACACAGAATAAATAGTTAACTTTAAAATTCCTGACAATGACAGATCAACAAGTTTTATTTCTCTCACCTGTGGAGGAAGTGGCCTCCACCCAGTTTTACTGAATTAGGGGGGAAGTGATTTTTTCAAGTGATAAAAAGAAATAAAATTCCATGCTCTTCCCAGAGGAGGAGTTCAACAATTGAGAGAATGGCGTGAGACCATATGTTGGTTTGTAAAAGGATATAACTTGTAAAGATGTTTCCTTTGATGCCTGTGATGAATATGGATGTGTTTCCCTTTTAGAGGGTCCTGATTAAATTATTCAATTAAGAGCTGAGCAGAAGGTTCTAAATATAGGGAAGAGGGTTCAGGCTGTCCTGCCTTGTGTGTGTCAGCTCACCCCTACAGATGTGTGTTTGTTGTCATAAACCGCACCTGTGAGATCAGTGGGGAAGGAGAAATATGTTCCAAAAAAATGAAATACAGCAGGATTTTTTTTTTTTTAAAAAAAGGGGGTATTTTTTCTCCTCTGGCTTATTCCATTTTCATCTGAATTTGACTTGTGAATTACTTTTTTTTTTTTTAAACCTGATTAATGGACTTTAACACACCTATTCTGTTTTAGTTACCTGCTTAAAATGTAGATCTACCACTAATTAGAATATGAGAAAGTTACTTGACCTCTGATTCTCGGGTTTCTTAGTAAAATTGAGATACTGATACATACCTTGAAGAATTGCTGCAGGAATCAATAAGATAATGTTTGTAAACACAACCAATACAATGCTTGCATAAGCTAATAATGCAGTTAGAATAATTTTGTTCATTTGTTGGTGGTGAATCGTTCATAACTGACCACTTGTGGGAATTTACCACGATTGGCATTCTTTGCAGTCCGTGAAACTGCTCTTCTCCGTTAACGGTGACTCAGAATATTTTTTTTTCTAAGAGACAACTGTGGTAGAGTTTTTCTTCTTGTCAATAAAATGAAAGTTTAAAATGTCTCCAGTCTTCAGTCTCCTGTGTTCAAGGAGTGAGCACTTGCAGGCCAGATGACTCTGGTTTTTGAGTTGAGGTGAATACAGATGAAATTTATCAGTGTGAGGTCATTAGGACCTGGATGTCTTGAAGTTACTATGAACCGAAGGACATTTTTCCATTACAAGCACAAATTGGAGAACAGGGATTCAGTGGGATTAAAGAAAGTGGTACAACTTCTGGAGGAAGTGGCAAGGAGATGTACAAATAAGACAGATTTGTTTGTGGAAGTTGAGGATGGTAAGAAAATTCCTAAGTGCCTTCAGTCTACTTAACAAGTAATCATCTAATGAAACAAAACAGAGCTGACACTTGCTATTCTCTAGGGAGTGTCTGTGACTAAGAATAATTGACCGCTTGTCTTATAAGCAGCCTAGGTTTGTCAGGATGGAAGGACTTGTGCATGCAGAGCAGAACCAGAAAGCGTTCTTGTCTTAAAGAATTTTCCAACACAGTGGAGATGTATCGGATAGTATATTTGGCACACCTAAATATGTAAACCAGAGTGCTGTCCTCTTTAGAGTCTCATGTAATTGTGACATCCATAAATTCCTTGCTTCACTTTCATCCAAGGGATGCTACTTTTGAAATTATCTGGCCACAGTGTCACAGCTTGCAATGAACTTACGAGTGGTAAGTGGTAAGCTGCTCTTCAGTCTGTGTGTTACTCCTGTCCTTTTAGATTCCGGAGTTTCCCACTCGGTTAACACTGGTGACAGACCACATGGCAGCTCTTGCTTGCATGTCTCCTAAGTCGCACCTGAGAGACTGGGAGACTGGCTGTTAGCATCTGTGTTTTAAGGTAGTCGTAATTGCATTACTACTAAAAATAGGTTTTTGAGAGCTCATCCTCCCTCCCACTGTCACACACCGGTTGCCCGGATTTGGAAAATTAATCTCTGAAAAAAGATTTTTAATGAAAAAATGGCAGCCGTAACTATTCAGAGTCATTAATTAACATGCTTAGAAAGTTGCGAAGTGTTTGGAAGTAACCAAAACAAGGCTTAATAAGAGGCTCACTAAGGTGAAATTTGACTTCTGGATGTTTATAATGGCAGGACTTTGATGCTTTGATCTAAGACCAGCAGAATTCTTCTGTGGTCTCCAGTGGATCTTCATGTCACTTTCTTGTGTAGGAATTTGTTTAAATACGTTTTCTGAGGATTCAGTTGAAGTAGAGTTCCTGGCAGCAGAGTAGGTAGTTTAAAAAGTGTTTTCAAACCTGCAAAAGTTGGAGAGAGATGTTATTCATCCTCACTTTCTTTTTGTTCTAGGATTATTTTGGTTAGTGTGAGTTTTATTTAGCTACATTTGACCCATTTGAAACTGAACATCAAGGGCTAACTGCTATTTTAAAACAGGAAAAATAAATCCAGGGGCACCTCACCTGTTTTTTTCTACAGGTCTAATATCTCAAAACGAAGTTAGTTCCTAATGAAGTAGCTGGGGAAAAGAAATCTTTGTTTGGAACCAGATCACAGAGCTTTATAACTCTGAGGTATTTGTCTGAGACCAAAATAGATGGAGAAAACCCATCTCTGTTTTTATATTCATTGTAATGACATTATACTTGTATAGCAAATTTTAACTTGTTTTTTTTCCTGGTCTGCCTTAACAGTGGATAAGGATGTATCATTTTCCTTAATGAGCAGTATAATAGTCTTTGTGCTTTTGTTAGGCACTGTTTAGAGTTGATGCTGCTTATGGTTGTATTTTACTTGTTCCAGAGCACTGTCTCTACCTGCGTTCATAACTTTTTAACAGGTACTGTTCATAGGATTGTTTTTCCACCCGGAAATGCGAGTGTATGTCCTTCTTCTCCTTCAGTGCTAAGCCAGTATGCGGATTGTCTGCTGTTCTACTTTCTTGGGTAACAGGTAATTTAGTTTTACCAAAAGTTAGAAGTTCTCTATTCCTCAGGACTTTTGACTCTGTAGCCTAATTTTACTTAGGTCTGATGAATATGGTTGTGATCCCCTTCTCTTCCCCCCCCCCCACCCTTGTGCCATTTTGTGAATTTTCTGTCTTACTCTTCCATCAACAAAGCTCATTGCAATTCTTGGCTTAATGATGAATTGCTCTTTATGGTTTAAAATATTTACTGGCATTGAATCTCTGGAGTATTTTTCTTTGCAGCCTTCGTGTTTTTTAAGTATTTTTAACCGTAATCTGTTGTGTCTACTCTTCTGTGATTCTGTGGTTTCTTTGAGTGTCGGGAAGTTTTAGGGTATCTTTGTTTTATCCTTCTTGAGAGTCATGATCTGTTTTGCCAATACTGCCTTTGGTAGGAGTATGCAGTTGACTTGGGTACCCAAATGAAATCAGGTAGACTAAAAAAAAATGGAGTAGTGAAAGTTACATTACAGATCCTCTGGCATGTTCACTTTTTAGCCCTTTATGATGTCTTAATTTAGTCAAGCACCTCAGAGGAGGCAAGAATTCTTACTAGGCCTTAAATCCTATTTAAAGTTGGATGCAAGGATAGATGACACGTACATTTCCATAGTACTTGTACAACACATCTCTGAGGTATTTTACATCTCCATGGCATTCTAATGAGGTATATAATGAAACATCTTAGGTTTAAAAACTAGTGCACTACAAAAATCATACAGTTGGCTTATGATTTCTCTGAAGCCCCATTATGGCTCTTCTTTGGGAGCTCAAGTTTTAACTTTTTCTGCTTATTCACAAGATCATCTGCTTAAGAAGAAAGCTTAGTGGTATAAGTCAGGAAATAATGCACACAGCTTGTTACTTGGAAATACTGGTTTCCTAAAAAAATGGTTCAAGCATTTTTATAGAAAGGTAATTTTTGTAAAGTTGTCTTTTTTTCCTAAATAACTTATCCAACTGTTAAACAGTTTCAAAGTGAAGTTAATCAATACCCTGTGCTTTTAGTTCCTTAATTCCTTTGATCTTTATGCCATGCTGTTTTACCATTAGAGTTAAGACAAAGTAATGAACCAGAGAATGAGAAGTGAAAAAAAAAGTTGCTTGCTTCATTGACAATAGACCATTTATCTTTATTTAGTTCCTTTTTTTTTTTTTTAAGGTACTAGGATAGGAGTCTTTGTTTTTTTTCCCCAGTCACTTTTTGCAGCCTGTATTTTATATTTATTTTATTGTATAATTTAATTATTCCCTCAATATTTAATGGAGCCATTTATTTTGTCTACTTCATTGAATTCCATGCAAGTGCAAGAATTATAAGCCACACTAGTCTGAAGCTACAGAGGGATTTAATTTGGTCATGATCTGTCTCCTCCCTCCTCCATCCTTTTATAAAGGTACTTGTTTTGTACCACTTGGCAGCTACTCTCCCTCTTCCCTTTTTTAATTGTATTTTCAGATACAAATTAGAATAATTATTTTAAGACTTTGTGTGGGAATCTGGGATCTGAAAGGTATTGAATAGTAGATAATGTATTTTGTTTATATTCACACAGTTGGATAATTACATGCTTCTTTACTAGATGAGGCCAAGATAAAGAAAATGTCCATTGTGCAATTGGCTAATTAGGTTTCCTTTAAATAGAAAGCAAGTTACACAGCAGTTAAAGGTATTTTAATTTTTTTTGCTTTTTTCCTTTTAACACTAAGGAATAGTACATGGGTTGCAAAATTAAATAGCCAAGTCAAAAGGAGTATGAGAAGAGTATTTTTCTCGTTTGACTTCTGGCAGTGCTAATAGAAATCCTTCTCATGGGCAACACTCCATAAGGAAAAAATCTGAATTTAGAACACTGTTTTAAACAGGGTTTAAAAAAACGTATTTTTATTATTTGCAAAATCAGATCACAGTCTAAGTCCAACCTGGCTTTAAAAGCAGTTTGTATGTGGCTTGACCTCATAAAATTGATTTTTTTTTTTGTAATTTGCAAATATTTGCATATGGAGGCTTTTTTTTTTAATTCAGAAGTTAAAGTTTTTCATTAAATGTTTGAAAAGTTTAGAAAAGTAGGAGAGACATATTACTAACCTTCCAAATCCAGCCACTGTTAATATTTTGATGTATTTACATAGTTGTTCATGCTACATAACCCATGTTATTTTGTGCTTAAGGTTTTTTCCAAGTTATTACATAGCTTTTATGAACATAATTTTTAAGGGCTACGTAATATTCTATTGAGTGGATTGTACCATAGCTTACTTACCTGTTTTCTAGTTATTAGCTTTTCTCTTTTTCCTCTAAAAAAGATAATGCTTTGATGAAAATCTTTGTGCAAAAACATTTTACCTTTCTAGTTCAGAATATTTCCTTAGAGTAAGTTTCGAAAAGTGAAGTTGCTGGAACAAAAGATAGTATTTTTAAGGCTTTTAGAGGTTCTTTACTAAGTGAGTGAATGATTTTTTTTTTTTTTTTTTTTTTTTTTTGTCAGTGTGAAATGTTTGTATTTGGAGAAGAGGGAAGGAAATCTCTGTTTGCTGACTCATGTTTTTATTTTGCACTTTAAACTGATAAGGCCACTTAGCTTTTGACATAAACTAAAGCAGGAAGTACAAAAACGGGCAGAAAAAAAAATGAGCTGTCTTGCCAAGGCCACAGTATCATGGACTCATTGGTAGGTGACTTGTTTGACTTGTATATTAAAAAAATACTTAACTCAAGTAGACAGATATTAGTCATCGGCTGGCATTTTGTTTCATCTACGCACATTTATACGTAAAGGTTTGTGATCTTGCCACTTTTAATTTTTGTGAAGTGGCATTGGGACAGTCCCTCCAGTTGGCTCCTGCAGTGTTTAGAGGTAGCGGTTTGTTTTTTGTTCTCTGTATGGAGAAGTCTTCCTGTATTAAGGCTATCACCTTGGCTGTCTCTGTGAAACACAGATTAGATCTGTAGGTCTAATCACAGCATTGCTGTGATAGAAAACCTTCCACTTGTCTACGGGATAAGATGTATCACAAGCCCTTCATAGTCTTGCCCCTGCCCTTCTTATCAGCCCTGTGTCATCGCCAGCCACCTTGAGCCCTGCATTTCTATTTTGTGTCTGTTAGAACTAGCAGTTTCTTTGTTTTATTTTTTTAATATAATTTATTGTCAAATTGGCTTCCATGTAACACCTAGTGCTCATCCCAACAAGTGCCCACCTCAGTGCCCATCACCCACTTTCCCCTCTCCCGCACCCCCCATCAACCCTCAGTTTGTTCTCTGTATTTAAGAGTCTCTTATGGTTTGCCTCCCTCCCTCTCTGTTTGTAACTTTTTTTTTCTCCCCTCAAACCAGCAGTTTAGACAAGTGGCTAAAATATTGAGGCTCTCTTAGAGAGCACAGATTCAGACCCTGGCTCTGGCCTACAGCTGTGTCTGTAAACTTTGGGCAACTTATTTCACTTTTCTGTATTTCACTTCCCTCACCTGTAAAAAGAGGGAAACGATAGTGTTTACTCAGAGGGTTTGTTGTAAAGGTTACACTAGTTAGTAGATCCAAACTGTCGGAACAGTGTCTGTCAGGTAGCGATAGCTCAAAATGTTAGCTCTGTTGTTTCATAAAATTCTACTCATCCTTTAAGACCTCTTTGGGAAAACTTCCTGAAATCCTTGGAATTAATTGTTTTCTTCTCTTATATATTATTGTTTGCACTCATTTTAGAGCTTTTCTCGTACAGTGTTCTAGTTAGTTCCTGGTGGGCAAATGCACAGTACATGGGCCTCCGCTTCTACTCCTGTGCTCATGTTCTACGTTGGTATATAGTCACAGTGTGATCCTTCTGGATGACTCCCTGGAGATGGCCTAACACTTCTCAACCCAATCCTTTAGCGTTAGCATGGACACCAACTTGCCGCAGAGAGCGTTGTTGACTTCCTGGCTCTTTTCTCAGCTTGTGAGCCCCTTTAGGATGCAGACATTTTTGCCCCTGTCCCTGTATATCTATAGCACAGTGCCAAACACTTAGCAGGCACTCAGTATAGCTTTGTTGAATGAGTGTCAGTTTGAATAGTTAAAACAAAGGTCTTAAATGGTGGTTCTTAATCTCACCCCGCAACATACTTGCCTTGTATAACCCATCACTGACGGTGTTTGAAATAGCCCCTGGTGATTTTGATATAAACTCACCCCATTCTATTTGAAAATCATTGGCTAAAATATAAAAAAGCGGTTATTGGAGTAGAAGAAAAGGCAATATAAAATAAGAAGAAATACATTCCCTTCGTAATTTGTTATGAGAAGACTAGAAAGAAGTTGTCCTTGTTCTTTTGCAAAGCTAATCTAAAAGTAAATGATTATTTCAGTAGGTACACTCTGACCAAGTGTGACTTTTGATAGCAGCATGGCTTTGTTTTCTCTTTCCTTTTCTGTTAAATGAAATTAATACCAACTTCAATAGAACTGGCAAATTTGGGTAAAACTCTTTACTTTGAAAAAGGAAATAACTGATTCTCTACAGCCCATTGAGTGATATTTTTATTTAGTAATATTTACTCATAGTTTATTGAGTAAAGTTGGAGTTCCACGCTTGGCCTTCTGATTTGTTCAGGGAGCTAAATTATTTATTAAACATTTATTGAGAATCTGCTGGGTGCCAGGTACAGTGCTGGCTCTGAGGATAGGAAGATAATAAGATTGAATTCCTCAGTCACTTTGCTGTAGTGAGGAACGCATGTAGACTACCACAAAGTAGCTCTAGATGTGCAGATTTGCTGTGACAGCAATTAGTAATCCGTATCCTTTTAACTTGCGAGGATCAGTAATGATTTCCCCTTTTATTCCTATTGTTACTAATTTGTGCCTTCACTTTTACTGACCAGTTTTGCTAGAGGTTTGTCCAATTTTATTAGTATTTCTGGGGAAGCAACTTTGATTTTGTAAGTTTTCTGTTAGGCTTTTTTTTTTTTTTTTTCCAATTTCTTATCATTTCTACTTTCTTTGAGTTTAATTTACTGTTCCTTTCCTTTTTCTTGTGGTAGATACATAGACCATTAGTTTTCATCTTTTTTTTCTAATATATGCATTTCAGACTATAAATTTTCCTTTAAGCATGGCTTGAGCCACATCCTGCAAGTTTTGATGTGTCATATTTTTATAATCATTAAGTTAAATATGTTTTTCAGTTTTCACTGTAGTTTCTTCTTTGACCCATGAGTTATTTAAGTGTAATTATTTTAGAGAACGATATTTTTGTTACTGATTTCTTATACTGTGCTCAAAGGCATATTGTTTGGTTTTGATATGTATAGAGATTTGCTTTATAGCTCTTTATATGGTCAATTTGGGTAAGTATTCTATGTATATTTGAAAGTATATTCTACAGTCATTGGGTACAGTGATCTATGTACATGAATTGGATCAAGTTTTTTTACAAATGTTGTTAATCTTCAATGTCTGTTGATTCTTGTTGACTTGTTATATCAGTTATCGTTTTAATCTTCCACTAAGATTATGGGTTTGTCTGTTTGTCATTTTAATTCTGTCAGCTTATGCTTAATGTATTTTGACACTTTTTACATGAAAATTTGAGGTTATGCTATATTCATGGTAGATCAACTCTTTTTTATTTCTTTTTTAATGTTTATTCATTTTTGGGAGACAGACAGTGGAGGTGGGGGTGGGACAGAGAGAAAGGGAGACACAGAATCAGAAGCAGGCTCCAGGCTCTGAGCTGTCAGCACGGAGCCTGACATGGGGCTTGAACTCACAAACCGTGATATCATGACCTGAGCTGAAGTCGGAGGCTTAACCACCTGAGCCACCCAGGCACCCCTAGATCAACTCTTTTAATGTTATGAAATATCCCTTTTTTAAATATCTGGTGATACTTCTTATTTTTGAAGTCTGTTCTTTCTTATTGGATAGTTACAGCAGCTTTTTTGGTTAAAATATGCATAGTATATCTTTTTCCATCCTTTTTCTTTCAACCTTTCTCTGTCCTTTATATTTAATGTGTGCCTCTTGTAAGTACATAGTAGAGTTAGGTATGATCCCCATCCATCCCTACCCATCTTTTACTTGCATATTTAGTCTGTTGATATTTAAATAATTAATGATACTTTTGGAATTAGATCTAAACCTATTGTTTTCTGTTTGTCCCACGTATTTGCTCTGTTTTTTTCTCTTAAATTCTTTGCAGTAATATTTTTTTTAAAAATCCGTATTTTTTAACTTCTCTGGATGAATCATATTTTTAAAAAGAATTCTATATTGTATAAGTTCTCTATTACCTTTTTATAGTTTTTTAAATTATCCTATCATTAGTTTTTTAAATTATTATTATGACAAGACTTATCAATAATAATTCAGTGCTTTATCACAACCTGGGTAATACAGGGACCATAGAACACTAATTTCATTTACTCCTTTCTGTTTCTTTTTGTTTTTTCCATGCATTTTAATTCTATTTTTTAAATACCACAAGAGATTCCTATTATTGTTTTTGTAAAGTTAGTACTCATTTAGACTTACCTTTATTTATCCTTCTGGAGCTCTTCATTCTTTCCTCCATTCCTTGCTTCTTTCTGGGATCTTTTTCCTTCTGTTTCACAAATTCCTGTCAGAAGTCAGTTCTCTCAGATTTTGTATGTTGTAAAACACATTTATTTTACAATCACTATTGCATGATTTTTCCACTAAGTATAGAATTCTAAGTTACTAGTTGTTTGTTTACATTTGCACGTTAATGATTGCCTTCTTGTTTCCATTGTTTCTGTTGGAATGTCAGCTGTCAGCCTTATTGTACTTATTGTAGAAAAATAAGGTGTCTTTTTAAAGTTTTTTGTTACAGGTTTTCAGCAATTTTACTGTGATATGATCCATCAGAACTTGTGGGTTTCTTTATATTTATCCTTGTTGGGATTTGTAGGGCTTCATGGATCTGTGTCTAGATGTCTGTTGTCAGTTTTGGAAAATCCTTGGCCAGTATCTACAAACATTGCCTCTGCAACAGTTTTCTCTCCTCTATTCCCACCAATTAAGATGATTTAAAAAAAAAAAAAGATGAATTCAGGCCATGTTTCAGTATAAAAACTGGTCCATTTCATTTTTTGCCCTTACACTAGAGCATGCCCCTTTGGGGTCTCCCCCTATGAGGCCACTGAAATCTCTGCTTCATTCTTGAGCCCCCTTCAGTTCGGCTACCAGGCCTCTTGCTACTTACAGTGCAGGCATTGGTAAGGGCCCTGAGAAGAGGAGCAGAAAAGAATGTTCTGCTCACTTCATTGCTTTTCTGTTCTAAGCATCTTGGCCCTCTAGTCCTGAGGACCTTGGCTGCTCTTTGATGTATTTAAAATTAAAGTGGGGCGTTTTTGTTTGTTTATATTTTATTACCTTTTAGAGTGATTCTTGGGAGGAGGTTGGTGTGATACATGCTCTACTATATCTTAGCTGGAATTTGTGCAAAGTTTCCCTCTTTAAGCTTTCTCACCTTTTCTGTTTTTGTCTGATGAGGAGTAACTGGAAGGCTTGATTGAGACAGCTGGACTAAAGAATTTGGTACAGTATGTGTTCATGTGCTCCATTCCTTTCCTATCAATAAAAACCAAATTTCCTACTTTACTTGTCCTATGGCCCATAGACACAGGCTTGTTTACTGAACAAATACCCTAAAATCTTATAATGTTTACATAGTAGAAATAGAACTAATTTCTCTTTCAGCATAAAGATACTTGAAGAATAAACCAAAAACAGATGTTAAGACCACTGTATGTTTTTCTGTCACTTTCAGTTTTTGTTGCTTGAGGTCTGTTTTGAAATACATTTTTAGAGCTTCTCAATGAATCTGAGTGTAAAGCATTACAATACTGTTGATAACATGGACTTTTTTGCACGAAGGTGTCTACTGCTTCTATCTCAGAACAGTAACTTACTACTTTTTAAACTGTGTCTCTGTAAAATGGCAACGACCGTATTACCTCACTGTGAAGACTGTTTAAAAAAACTAAGTGTTAGTCTGCTTGGGCCGCCGCAACAGAATACCTCAGACTGGGTGGCTTAAACAGTAGAAATTTATTCTCACAGTTCTGGA
This sequence comes from Panthera uncia, assembly GCF_023721935.1. Classification (NCBI taxonomy): domain Eukaryota; kingdom Metazoa; phylum Chordata; class Mammalia; order Carnivora; family Felidae; genus Panthera; species Panthera uncia. The sequence continues at coordinate 120,853,357 of NC_064811.1, forward strand.
GGCTGGGAATACCAAGATCAAGGGTCCGGTCAGTTTGATTTCTGGTGAGAGCTCTGCCACAGGCTTGTAGACTGCTGTCTTCTCTCTGAGTCTTCACATAGCCTCTCCTCAGTGTGTGTGCAAAGCGGGGGAGCCCTTCCTCTTGTAGAGCCACCAGTCTTACCAGATCATGGCCCATCTCTTATGACCTCATTTAACCTTAGTTACTTCCTTAGAGGCTCCATCTCCAAATACAGTTGCAGTGGGGGTTATGGCTTCAACATGAATTTTAGGGAGGACATGATTCAGTCCATAACATATTGTAATACATAAAAGTACTTAAAATAGTACCTGGCCCATAGTAATTGTGCAGTGAATTGTGGTTTTGTAGTAGCGAGTATTTTAAACATTTTTTTCCCCTTTTTTCTTTTCTAGGTGCTGACTTTGGAGTACTTTTTAAAGCACTAGGCATGGTAATTTCTACTTTTTGGGACCTCAAAACCAAGAAGCTACAGGGAATCCTATGTCAATAAAGTGAAATCTCTTCCATTGTGCTTTTGCATTTGGAGACTCCTGTATTTCCCCGTACACAAGGAGTGTAGAACTAGTGTGGTCATTATGAACGTGACAAGTTTATTTTCCTTCACAAGTCCAGCTGTGAAGAGACTTCTTGGGTGGAAACAGGGTGATGAAGAAGAAAAATGGGCAGAGAAAGCTGTTGATGCTTTGGTGAAAAAACTGAAGAAAAAGAAAGGTGCCATGGAGGAACTGGAAAAGGCCTTGAGCTGCCCAGGGCAGCCAAGTAACTGTGTCACCATCCCCCGCTCTCTGGACGGCAGGCTGCAAGTTTCCCACCGGAAGGGACTGCCTCATGTCATTTACTGCCGAGTGTGGCGTTGGCCTGATCTTCAGAGCCACCATGAACTAAAACCACTGGAATGCTGTGAGTTTCCTTTTGGTTCCAAGCAGAAGGAAGTGTGCATCAATCCCTACCACTATAAGCGAGTAGAAAGTCCTGGTAAGTGAGTCCTTTTATATTGATGTATTTAGCAGATTCGTGTTGTTTAAAATACGAAAATAATCCCTTTCCATGTTTTTAGTTGTGATTTTTATTACTTTTTTTACAAAAGTTTATGTATTTATTTTGAGAGGGAGAGAGCACATGTGGGAGGGGCAGAGAGAGAGAATCCCAAGCAGGCTCCGTGCTGCCAGCACAGAGCCCGATACAGGGCTTGAATGAACCATGAGATCATGACCCGAGCTGAAACCAAGAGTGGGATGCTTAACTGACTGAGCCCCCCAGGTGCCCCTAGTTGTGATTTTTAAATATTAGGGGAAAATGTGCTAGCCCTTGAAGATTTTGTACTTTCTAACGACTTAGTCCTCTCTAGTTAATTTTGTGTCTTAGGAGCAAGGCAAAATTGTCATAGCAATACTGAAAACTCTAATTATGAATGAATGAATGAATGGTTTTCTTTCTAAATTTATTTTTTATGTTTATCATTGGTCCTCTGAATTTCTCTAGATAAACTTAGCTGTGATTTTATTACAGAGGAATAAAATTCAGAAAGAGAAGAAACATGGGGTTGCCACCTGTGTACTTGAGGGAAATACATCTTTAGTGCAATTGCTAATGACTTGTACCACTTTATTTTTAAAGGTAGCATCTTTTGGGGGACCTGGGTGGCTCAGTTGGTTGGGTGTCCGACTTCAGCTCAGGTCATGATCTCGCAGTTCGTGGGTTTGAGCCCCGCATCGGGCTCTGTGCTGACGGCTCAGAGCCTGGAGCCTGCTTCGGATTCTGTGTCTCCCTCTCTCTCTGACCCTCCCCTGTTCATGCTCTGTCTCTCTCTGTCTCAAAAATAAATAAACGTTAAAAAAAAAATTTAAAAAAAGATAGCATCTTTTATCATCTCTGGTGGAATTTTGCTCCCTGTGGAGGATATGAGGGAATTCTATCTGCTGTGGAATCATTAGATGCTATTACTTTAGAGGATATTCCTAGTTTTTACGTGTATGACCTTTTTTGAGGGTATAATATGCGTTAAAATTTGTATGGTTTTGCCCTCAAATTAGAATCCCCATTCTAGACAGTTTGCATCAATTGGAAAGTAATTAGGCAGTCTTAAGCACTTAAATATCTCATTGTCAGATTGGAACCCATTTTGTTGATGGATTAGTTATTAATGATTTGTGGTTACCAAGGGTTCCTGAATGAAGCTGTGCATTAGAATCACATGGCTCCCCTCCCAGACATTCTGATTCTGGCACAGCCTTGTAATCCATGTTTTTAACAAATATTTCAGATGGTGTCGAGTAGCTATTGGACTGGTGTTGGAAACTACTATGCTAGATCATGTAGTAACATTCTCAAATAAAAGGCATTCTGTTTTTGTGGGTTTTTTAAAAAAAGTTTTTGGTTTTTCATGGAATATTTAAGACCTACAAAAAGAGTTTAAAGACTAGGGAATAGTATAATAATAAACACCTCTGTATCCACTTAGCCTAAGAAATAAAAGATTACAAATAAAACCCAAACTCTAGGTTTGGCCTCTCTGATTCAGTTTTTTTCCCTTCAGTAACTATTCTGAATTTTTTGCTTAAAATTTGATGTCATCATTCCCATGTGTATTTTTATACTGTTATTATGTATGTCTGAATCCATGACAACACATAATATTATTTTATATGTTTAGAAGAGTTACCGATATTGGAACATCCTTCCACAACTTGTTATGTTCATTCAACATTATATTTTTGTGGTTTCTGTATTATATTCTTTTGGATTACCTTGTCAAGTTCTGTGAAAAATCCTCTGGAAATTTTTTTGGAATTTCATTGGTTTCATTTGCAAAGGATTGACTTAATTTTGCATTTTCTACATTTATTTAGGTCTTTTTCTTTAAGTTTCCTCCATATAATTCTTGTAGATCTTTCTTTAGATTTTTTTTATTTTTATTTTTATTTTTTATTTTTTTTAATTTTTTTTTTTCAACATTTTTTATTTATTTTTGGGACAGAGAGAGACAGAGCATGAACGGGGGAGGGGCAGAGAGAGAGGGAGACACAGAATCGGAAACAGGCTCCAGGCTCCGAGCCATCAGCTCAGAGCCCGACGCGGGGCTCGAACTCACGGACCGCGAGATCGTGACCTGGCTGAAGTCGGACGCTTAACCGACTGCGCCACCCAGGCGCCCCGATCTTTCTTTAGATTTATGTCTAGATAACTAGTTGGTTTTTATTGTATCCATTTAAAAGTGACATTTTGTTAGACTTGATCTTTGCTAAGACTGCATTTGCTTTTTTCCACCAACTTTGCTGAATTCTTATTCTAAATTTTTTTTTTTTAACATTTATTTATTATTGAGAGACAGAGACAGATGGTTAGCATGGGAAGGGCAGAGAGAGAGGGAGACACAGAATCTGAAGCAGGCTCCAGGCTCTGAGCTGTCAGCACAGAGCCCAACGCGGGGCTCGAACCCACAAACCGAAAGATCGTGACCTGAGACGAAGTCAGATGCTTAACCAACTGAGCCACCCAGGCGCCCCTGCTGAATTCTTATTCTAATGCAGACATTCTTTACTAACTATTATATGTGCTGTGAGGTAAATTAAAAAGCAGAAAGTCAACACAGAGATACATGGGCTGTTAGCCAGAAATTGAGATGGAGTTAAGAGTTTTGGAGAAGAAATAAACAGTGTATACAAGTAATATGTACAAACAAGATTATTTAGGTGTGTGATTTTTTTTGATTCACCATAGTAACTTTAAGGAGGTATACAGGGAAGATTCTAATCCTACTTCATTAATGATGAAACTGAAGTCCCTATAAATTTAAGTAACCTGTGTGTCAGACAATTAAGTTTCACTATGTCTTCTCCATCCACACTCCTGCCACTCTTCTCCACCCTTTCAGCAATTCCTCTTGTGCCTCCTGACCCATCACTCACTTCAGGCCAATATCTGCACTACACAGAGAGTTCTTTAAGATGCATGTTATGATCCTGTTATCTTCCTGTTTCCCATTGCTAGTACACAGAGCTCTGCACGTTCTGGTCCTGCCTGCCTGCTGTTCCAGCTTCTTTGCCCGTTCTTCCATATTTTGTGTGTTTGAGTCATATGGGAACACTCTGTTCTTTTCCTCTGTCTGTAACTCGTTTCTCCTCCCTCTTTGTCTAGCTCACTCTTATTTATCCTTCAGTTCTAAGCTTAATGGGTTTCAGCTTTGCTGAGAAGTCTCTCTTGATTCCTCTTTTGCTACCCTCCTGATAGGGTAGTCTCTGTTTCCTGTAGCAATCTGAATTTCTTCATAATTTTCCTCATACTTACACTTGTCTTTTTGTTAGTCTTCCTGGCAAGATAGTAAATAAATAAAACTGTGAGGGTAGGGCCCATATGTATTATTAGCATTTCTACTTTAAGCAGCTAGCACAGTTCAATAAATTTTTTTGGTTGTAATATCTTTGTATGGTCATTTGTCCATTTTTTGGAAATGAGTTTTCAGCTTGCCTATGTCCTCTGAACATCATCTTCCCTTGTTCGTTTATTTCACTACTAACAATGAAATAACACTATTACTAACACCTCTGACATGACGAAAAGTTTTTCTTTAGGTTAAAAATTAATACTGAGATGATTTTGTTGCTCTTAGTAACTTACTTATAGAAGGTTTGTTGGGACAGGGGTGGGATGGGTGGAAAACCAGCTAAAATAAGACATTTGAGACTACAGGTGACATTTTGTCGTCCCCCTCACCCCCCCCCAACTGTTAGCCAAAAATCTTGTGAGGCATGCATAGAATAGTTCTAGAAAACTTTGAGGCTGAGGCCAAGATCTGTTGAATTTGAACACATCAGGATTTAGCTTATATTTTTCATATTATAAAGTGACTAATGTGGGAATAAGAACAAATGGCCTTTTTCCAGAGACCACTATGAAGCAGCCCCTGCACCTTGTGGGGGGAGGAGCAGAGAGAGAGAGAGAGAGAGAGAGAGAGGGAGACAGAGGATCTGAAGCGGGCTTTGTGATGACAGCAGTGAGCCCAATGTGGGGCTTGAACTCAAGATAAGTAAGATCATGACCTGAGCTGAAGTAGAACGCTCAACTGAGCCACCCAGGCACCTCAAGGGGTCTGGAATTCTAAGCTACAGATACACAGCTCTACACGGAATTACTTTGAACTATGTAACAACTTAGCTCAGATAAATTATTTCAAAGAGCAATTTAGCAGTTTAAGCATTAGTTAGGTCTCCCAGACTTGGTATTTTCTGCAGAGATTCCTGTTGAGATCTCTGGAGAAAAATTCAACAAAAACTGGGTGTCTCTAGTTTAAAGGAGTGGTTTTCAAAGTATGTGTTCCCCAGACCAGCAGCATCAGCATCACTCGGGACCTTTTTTAGAAATGCAAAGTTTTTGGGGTGCCTGGGTGGCTCAGTCGGTTGAGCATCCGACTTCAGCTCAGGTCACGATCTTGCGGTCCGTGAGTTCGAGCCCCGCGTCAGGCTCTGGGCTGATGGCCCAGAGCCTGGAGCCTGCTTCCGATTCTGTGTCTCCCTCTCTCTCTGCCCCTCCCCCGTTCATGCTCTGTCTCTCTCTGTCTCAAAAACAAATGTTAAAAAAAAAAAAAAAAATTTAAAAAAAGAAATGCAAAGTTTTAGACCCTTGCACAGACCTACTGAACTGAACTCTGGGGATGGGGCCAGGAATCCGTGTTTTGACAAGCTCTGTGGGTGATTCTGATGCAGGCTACAGTTTGAGAACCACTGGTTTAAGGTACCTAGACAAGTCAAGTCCAGTTGACTAGATGAAGTTGTGTTTTATCGAAAAGAGATGCTAATGGGTTTGTCTTTGAAGTTGTTCGTTCATCATTTTGAACTTTGCATGTTTTGTTACAGATATAAAATTGACCCGATCTTCCAGGACTTCCCTTCTCTCTGATATTCATTAAGATCAGCACTCTGATAAAATGTCATAAGGTGTATTTAAGGAGGTGGAGGAGTCGAGGAGAAAGGAATGCTTTGTTTTTGGCCCAATGCAGGTTTTAGAATTGTGAATGCTTTGTTTTTGGCCCAGTGCAGGTTTTAGAATTGTCCTTTTAATGTTCCTTTGACCAAAAATACTTTCTTTAATTTTTTTGAATATTTATTTATTTTTGAAAGAGAGAGACACAGAGCAGGAGCAGGGGAGGGGCAGAGACAGAGGGAGACACAGCCTGACGCAGGGCTCGAACCCGCGAACCATGAGATCATGACCCAAGCCGAAGTTGGGCACTTAACTGACTGAGCCACCCAGGCGCCCCCAAAAATACTTTCATGGATTTAAGGAATTGTGTTTTTTCTTTAACCTATGTCATTTATTTTGTTATAAATAAAGAAGTCTAAAAATTACAGTGGGGGGAAACCAGAAGTTACACAAGCACTGTGCAGACTTGTATTCATCATAGTTAACAATGGTAAAGAGTGTGAAATGGGAAAGAACCTTTCTGTTGGTGAAAGGTACTACCTTGACCATCACTGAAAAATTTATCTTTGGGAAAGTAAAAAAATATTAAGGATTTCTTTTTCTACAGTGTGTGAACAGTTACAGGAAAGAAAGTTCATGCAGTTTCTGACCGTGACCCTCTTGATGATGTAACAGGTGACTGTTTATTTGGACTTTTAGTAGCCTTTAGAATTAAGGCTAGTTATTAGTGGTTGGGTTAAATATAGGTTTTCCTTTTCTTTACCCAACTAAATGCTGACAGTCGTAAAGTAAGTCATCTAACTGTGGTATTAAGAAGACCATTCAATTGCTATCTGTGGATATTAACATGCCTTTATGGAGACTTCCTGTCATTAGCCTTATTTGTTTTTTATGTTTTTCACATTGTTCTTGAAAACTGTTTTCTGTACTTTAAACTTAATCAACTTGAAAGGCCATATTAAACCTGAATTTGAAATTCTGAGATTTCTATTTCAGTCTTTAACACCCTGTAGTTAACCTTCTGGTGCTTCCATTTTTGGTAAAATGGCTCCCAGCTGTTAAAATATACCTAAAAGCCTCTTCACCTGTTGGCTGTATGAGAGTTTTGACTCTTTATCTGCCTCAGTCACCATGTAATTCGTGGCTTGGTAAATTTTATCTCAGAAAGTCTTAAAATTCTAGGAATGGAGAATGAATTTAGTGTTTGCCAGGGACTGAGAAGGGGGAGGGCAGGAGGGAAGTGGGTGTCACTGTAAAAGGGTGAAAACATGAGGGATCCTTGGGTTGATGGAAATTTTATGCATCTTAATGGTATTGATGTCTATATTGAAATTGTTTTATTCTATAGTTTTGCAAGATGTTACCATTGGATGAAACTGGATAAAGGTTAGGATTTCTCTGAATTATTTCTTACAACTGCATGTGAATGAGTCTACAGTTACTTCAATGTAACTGGGTTACAGTCGGTTAAGCTGAGTCGGTTAAGCGTCTGACTTCGGCTCAGGTCATTATCTCATGGTTCCTGAGTTTGAGCCCCGCTTCGGGCCCTGTGCTGACAGCGCAGAGCCTGGAGCTTGCCTCACATTTTGTGTCTCCCTCTCTGCCCATTCCCCGGTCGCTCGCTCTCTCTCTCTCTCTCTCTCTCAAAAATAAGTAAACATTTAAAAAAATTAAATAAAATAAAAAATAGTGAACCGTGAAAAAGCCCCTAATTCACCTCAGTACTCAATCACACTACTGGTTTTCCTCAAGAAAACCATTGTACTTTGGTAAATGCAGCAAAGATGTTTATGTGTACTTGTTATTTTACACACAGATTATTAAAAAGACATATACTTAAGGATTGAGATTTAATAAAATTAATATTTTAAAAAACCAAAATGAAAAAAATTTTTTAATTGTGTCTCTTCATACTGCAAATGTGGTTTTACTTGAGCCAATGATGACAAAAACTTACATACAAGTAAAAATTTTTCCTTTTTAGGGTTGTGTTAGTATATTCATTTGGAAGATTGGAGTGGAGGAGAAGTATTGACTTTTCCTTCAAGTTTATCTGAATGGTGATACATAGGAGTCTGATAACTGAAGTTGTAAGCCAGATATCAAGATATAATCATCGATCCTGAAGATTTTGGATTAATTAACAAAATTAAGTCTAAAAATTAAAATAAAGCATTATGATGTGTGTATTAAGGTTCTCCAGAGTAATGGAACCACTAGGATATATATAGATATATGCATATAAGAAGTGATTTATTATAGGAATTGATTTATACAAGTATAGAGGCCATAAAGTCCCGTGAACTGCTGTCTATAAGCTGAAGAGCCAGGAAGTGGGTGGTAGAAGTCTCAATCCTAGTCCAAAGGTCTGAGAACCGGAAGCATTGATTGTTTGAGGGCAGAAGATGGGTGTCCCAGTTTACGCTAAAACACACACACACACACACACACACACACACACATGCCTTTCCCCTGCCTTTTTGTTCTATTCAGGCACTAAACAGATTGGAGGATGTCCCCCTTGCATTAGTGAGAGCAACCATCTTTACCCGGTCTACTGATTGAAATGCTAATCTCCTCTGGGGACACACTCACATACACAGCCAGAAAAATGTTTTACAGCTATCTGGGCATCCTGTAGCCCAGGCACGCTGACACCTAAAATTAACCATCTTCCCCTATAATTATCTGCATCTAAATTCTTCATTTAAACATTTATGGCACATATACAACTCCTCACGAACCGTGTTTGCCCAAGAAAGGCTGGTATGTGATGATAGCACAGGTTGCTAAATCAAATAGTATAAGTCGGGCAGGGGGATGCAGTTAACTCTTAAAAGGCTGAGAGTGGTCATAAAAAAGCTCATTCATCTCTAACACATCTTGACATTGTGTTCCAGACTGTGTGGTAGTGCAGATATATATGCAGATATATATGTATATTTCATTGTACCCAGGATTTAAATCAGCTTATAAGAAGACATACACTAAAGTAGAAAGTATTAGACCAGTGAAAACAAAATAAAATGGAAGGTCAAGACTAAGAGGAAAATAAGCACATATGCATTCCATAAGAGTTGCTATGATTGATATACAGCTATATATAGCTTCTACATGTTTGTGTCTTAGTCTGGGTGGTTCTGTAATACTTTTGGTGTAGGAGAGAGATGTATATAATGCTTAGGTGAAAGAAGAATGCTTTGAAAGCTGTAAGAGGAACAAAGCAAAGCATTTGTACCTGTGAAGGGGGGTGGTGGGGAAGAGACTTTGAGGCCCTTAGCAGAGGCTGTGTGCAGGAAGGATACCTTGGGGCAAGGAGAATGTCCCTGGCCTTTGCAGTTGCTCTTTCAGAGTCTACTCAGGGTTCCATTCTTTTGTCCATGTGGAAGTTCTCTTTTGAAAATTCTGCTTCTGTACAAGCTCAGTACACAACCAAGGGGGCATGGAGTTTAGATGATGAATTTTTCTCCAAGATATTATCATTGGTGTTTGACTTGTGTTTGATAATTTTATCATTGGCATCTACCATCTTACTAGAAACAGATGAAGTAGTATAATTATGCATAGGATTTTATACCCAAATCTTTTAGCAGATTCCATATTCTTAAAGGCAAAATGTGAAGTTTAATCTAATTCTTTTTTTTTCCTGAGCAACTGTTTTTAGTGCATTATTTGGGGGCATTGGTATTGTGCTATTTATTAATTGATGAACATAAGAAAGAGCAGTTACAATAGGTTACTTTTACAAAAATTGTAAAACTACATAAATTGAGGTAGATAACTGGACAATTATGTGATTTGTTTCTAGATGGGATTTTCTGTTGACAAATACACTTCAATTGGAAATAATTACGACTATACAGATTATACAAAGTATCTTCCTCATCCTTTTGCTTTCCTGACCATTATCTTCCACTTCATCCTTTTTCTGTCTCTGCAACATTAGGTGGGCAAGAGAAGGTATTTTCACATCTTTCTGATTCATTCAGATTCTGGCACTCTCCCATTCGCCATTGCTAGTTTATAGGGCCAAAGGAACACTCGCCCACTAGCAGTTGTTAAAAACAAAACACAGGGGCACCTGGGTGGCTCAGTCGGTTAAGCGTCCGACTTCGGCTCAGGTCATGATCTCACGGTCCGTGGGTTCAAGCCCCGCGTCGGGCTCTGTGCTGACAGCTTAGAGCCTGGAGCCTGTTTCAGATTCTGTGTCTCCCTCTCTCTGTGACCCTCCCCCGTTCACACTCTGTCTCTCTCTGTCTCAAAAATAAATAAACGTTAAAAAAAAAAAATTAAAAAAAAAAACACACAAAAAGCATGGCTGATGAAGAAAAAACAGTTTTGAAAGCCATAAAAAGTTTGTCATAATAAGTGAAAGATGTAGTTATACAGTAATTGCAATTGTGTGAAAGTAATATTTTAAATTAAAAGGAAAACCTTGGCTTCCAAGGAAGGCTAGCTAGCTTTGGGTGAAATAAAATGAGACCTGTGAGTTGTGCTTTTTGGCTTCTTATCCCCACATGTGGAACATCTTCAAAGGGTGATTTTTTTTTTTTTTTTTTTTGTAGGATTGCGAATGTTTTATGTGGTTGGGTACAGGAGTGACAGGTGATTTGCCCCATGTTGGAGTGCCCTGTGCTCTTGCTCTTGATGGATACTTGCAAACATGAGAGAAACAGAAGGGAAGGTTGGCTTATTTAATGCCTAGGCTGATTATCTCAGTGTTAACTTCTAGCCTCCTTGGTATTAGATATCCAGAGGCTCAAAGAAGACTGGAGATTTCTTTCCCCAAAATGTATGTCTCATCACTTTGTCTTTTTCTACTTCAAAATGGAAATATTCTCCTGAAAAACTCAACATCATGCCTAATAATCTTGAATTAGCCAAATGATTAGACCTCTGTCCTAGTAGTTAGAAAAGTGAGTTTCTTTGGGGAAGAGATTGGGAAGGAAAGAGAAGATGTTTATTTTAAAGAGCAGAGCTGGGGTACTTTGGGCAACCATAGTCTCGAGCACAGTGTGAAAAATCTAAGAGGATCTAGAGGCGCCTGGGTGGTTCAGTCAGTTAAGCGTCTGACTTTGGCTCAGGTCGTGATCTCGCTGTTTGTGGGTTAGAGCCCTGCATCAGGCTCTGTGCTGATGGCTCAGAGCCTGGAGCCTGCTTCAGATTCTGTGTCTCCCTCTCTCTCTGCCCCTCCCCTGCTCATGCTTTGTCTCTCTCTCACTCAAAAATAAATAAACGTTTAAAAAAAAAAAAATCTCAGAGGGTCTGAAGAATAGGAAAGCAAAAAAACACAAAAAATGAAAAACCAACACCCAATGTTGTTAATTTGCCAGCTTGGCAGGAGATTAGTGTAGTTCTTAGATACGGTGTTAGGACTGGTTTGAAAGGCTGCAGACTTCTGTTTCCCCTGAGTTTAGTCTGGTCTGGGCTTCCACTGTGTCAATAGTGATTCTTCCCCATGTGTGGGAGGTGGGCAGATAAACATTTCACTTGCTGCTCACCCTTTCCACATTCCTAATTATCAGTGCCCTCAACAGGATTTCTCCATTCCTGTGACCTTAGCACCGAAGCCTGCCTGTAATACTCTAATGTGAGTCTGCTCTTCATAAAACTGTTGTAAGTGACGTGGGTTGTATAACTAGAAGTAACTGTAACTTCCATGATAAAAGATCTAGAGTCTGGAAACACAGGCCATGTTTAACTAAAAAGATTTAGGGCAACAAAGGACTGTTTGTCAGATTTTCCTCCAAGTTCTTTGTATTGTTTTGGTTTTTAATTTTTACTTATTTATTATGAGAGAGAGAGAGAGGGGGAGAAAGAGACAGAGGGAGAGAGAGAATCCCAAGCAGGCTCTGTGCTCAGCATAGAGCCTGCCGTGGGGCTTGAACTCACTAGTCATGAGATCATGACCTGATCTGAAATCAAGAGTTGGAGCTTAACTGACTGAGCCACCCAGGTGTCCATTTCCCCCAGTTCTTTATATCATCAATTTTATGCCCTGGAATCTTAGGAGACCTTACAATGGAAGAAGGTCAGGTTTACGTTCTGCCTCACCACCTCAGTTCTAACATCCCTCTCAAAGAGATGTGTTCATAGTTCTTAACCCTTCCACACGAAGGAGGCATTTCTTATCCAAGTAGTGGTCTTGTTTATAGAGTCACACATCACTTTTCCCTGACCACCTCCTGCCTGCTTGTCTGTCTGGGATCTTCACTTACAGTAAGGCAAAAGGAGAACCTGTGATTGTTGTAAATGGTTTGGGGGCAGCTTTTAGTAAAGTAAAAGTAAACCTATGTAAGACAACAGAGTGGGGTTGCCTTGTATGTTTTTTCCGTTATGTTTCCCTGTCATTTCGCTGACAGTTATGTCTAGCTAGCCCTGTAACAGATTCAGCAGTATTTTTTTCTGTGACACTTTCTTGGAGTGTCTAAGAAATTTATCCAGGGTATGGTGGTGTGCCAGACAGATATTTAAGTATGATGGTCAAGTTAGGGAACAGTTTTGGGTAAATGCTTTTGAAACAGTATCACCTGCAACTTTTAAATTGGAAAAGGAAGTGCTAATTTTAAAATGAGCTATGGAAAGCAAAAAAAACCCAACAAACTGATGGGAGCATGTCATGACACAGGGGTCAGTCTGAAGGGGCTGCCCCCTGGCTCAATCAGAGATAAATTGATCAACAAAATAATTATGGACTGAAAATAATTATAAACCATTTAGGGATAAAAACAGGAATCCATGCTGATGATAAATAAATCGAGGGGAAAGGGAGGGGCTCTTATTCATGGTAGAATGCCAATTGCTGACTGGTAAATGTGGAGTGGAGTTCCTTAGGATATTCAGGACAGATAAGACCATTTAAAGCAGATATTTATTTCTCTTTAAGCAGATATTTATTTCTCTTTAGTTATAAAGTTAAAATATGGTCAGGAGGAGTCTTGGGTCACAAGGCCTGGACTAGAATTTTGACACTTGATATCTTTGACCTTGGGCCAGTTAGTTGTCCTCTTTGAATTGGTGTTTGCTCACCTGTGAGATAGGGTGTGATTGTATCTACTTTCCAGGGTTGTGGCAAGGATTGAATTAAATAATGAATGTGAAAAGGCTGTATATGCATTCTTGAAACATAACATTGGCTGAAGTAAGGAACATAATTTCCGTGTACATTTTGAGAATAAAAATGAAATTTGTAATGTAAGTACATTTTCATTAAACACATCTTTGGAAAATTAATGCTTGTAGTTACAGTAATAATAATAGTAACAGTGAAAATTAAATTAGTAACTTTTTATGTTTGCTCTGTGCCAGACTCCGTGCTGGCATATCACATGTATTCTCATTTAATACTGACCACAGCTGTAAGCTGTGGAGGTGCCAGCTGGGCTACCGAGATGCCTTTTAAGTAAGTTGTCACACAACTTGTAACAGGCCATCTGGGGATTCACACTGAAGTCTAACTCCAAGATCCATGGTCGAACCACTACACTACACTGCACTGCTTTCCAAAAGAAGTAGCTTTTTCCCCTTTAATCAATATAACGAAGGTGAGGGGTATCTAATGTTTTTAATAGTAGTCTATGTAATCTCAGCTGTTTACCAGCTGCATGAAGTTGGGGTCCATAATGGTAAAGTGAGAGCCTACCCCTGTGTTTCAGGTGTGTATAGAGGCTTTATTTATGTTTATCTCCCATTGGTCAGTAATCATCATTAGATAACAAGTATCTGTTTCATGGAGTATATTTAATGGAATCAAATTTGAACTCATAATGAGAACTAATTACATTCAGCTGCAATTACAAATTAAGCCACACAGCCTGGTGTGACCCCTAGGGATGGTCATTTACATGTCAATAGTGTCTAATCGATGACCCACCAGCTGCTTGTGTAATTGTAACTGCCCTTCACTGAATGCCTTCCATAGCCCAGGAACTTGCTTGTGCCACACAGAGAGACGCTATGGCACAGTGGTTAGGAGCCTAGGTTCTGGAGCCAGATGCCTAGGTCTGTATCCTGTCTCCACTGGTGGCTGGTTATATTCTTGTAGGCAAGTTAATCTCCATACCTGTGTATCCATCTGTATAAAGTGGAGGTAATGACTATGTAGGTCACAGTTAGGAGGATCAAATGAGTTTTCTTACATCACTTGGCCTAGATAATAAGCACCATATAAATGTTAAATAAAGAGAAAATCTGTGAGAAGTACTACTATTCCCATTTTCTTGTAAGAAGTGAAGTTCTGATAATTGGATAGTAAATAGCTGAGCAGGGGTTCCAGTTTCAGAAGTCTAAAACTAAAACCCACCTCTAATTGTTGTTCTCCTCTGATTACACCTTATGAAGGATTTTTTTTTCTCCTGTTATTTTTAGTTTACATTCTGAAGTTTTTCTTCCTCTAACAAGCTCTGAAGCTCTAATAACATAGCGCCTTCCTTCTGTGGTAGTTAAACATTCAGCAGCGGAATGGTACCTGGGGTAAAGGTGGGAAGAGAGGAGACAGGGAGAGAGCCAGCGTTTGAGAGCCTGCCCTGTGCTGCAGCACCGGAGCCCCACAGAGCTGTTGGGGGGCTTGTTTCATTATCCCTACAGACACTGGTGAGAACTTACACTGTCTACTTCAACACCCAGCACTCTTGGCAGTCTTGATCCAAAGCCAACACTTGTTCTGTCATACCATGCCACCTGGCCAAAACTTTGGACACTTCATAAATTTTCCTGTCAGCTTAGTGTAATGCCCTGCTGGTCTCTTCTATATCATTGTCATTTTAATCTGTATAGCTGAGAATTAGAACTGATACTATATAGAGTTTTCAGGGGTAAGAGGAATAATCTCTAGAAATTTGATATAAAACGAGAAAACTGAAGTTCAAGTTTCACAGCTACTTAGAGACATAGGGAGTCTGCACCCAAACTCCAGACTTTCTGACTTTATGTATGTGGGATGAGGCACAAGAATCTGCCTTTTTAAATAAGTGTCTTGCTAATTCAAGATGCAGGTAGTCTGAGGACTTGGAGAAAGGTCAGTCTGTATTAATCAACTCATAATAAACAGTCCAAGAATAGTAATTCATAAACACATTAATTATTAAGAATCTATTACATGCTGTGCACTGAATAATACAGAAGGAAAAGAAAACTCAGTTCTATCCTCTAGGGTTTTAGGGTCTGAGTGAGGTGAAGTCAAATTAGCAATACAGTGTTACAGATGGCTTATGATGGAAGTCTGTGTAGGCAGCAGTGGGGCACAAAGAAAAGAGGAATTCATTTTTATTGGGGGTGAGTAGAAAAACCAAGAAGGGCCCCATAAAGGAGAGGACACTGAGAACTGAAACTTGGAAATATGGTCAAGTGAGCCAAGGTGCAGAGGTATGGGGGCGCCTGGGTGGCTCAGTCGGTTAAGCATCCACTCTTGTTTTTGGCTCAGGTCATCTCACAGCTCCATGATCTCATGCCTCCACTCTGGCAGCACCTGTTTGGGACTCTCTCTTCCTCTCTCTGCCCCTCCTCTACTTGTGCACACGCACGCCCTCTCAAAATAAATAAACTTAAAAAAACAAAAGGTACAGAAGTATGCAACTAGCAGATGGAAACGGCAAGAAGCATGAGGCAGCTAGGCGAAGAGAGTGTGGGAGGACACCTACCCCCAAAGACAGGTTGGAACGGGAATCTGGACTAGGTCATGGGGTTACTGGAGATATATTCTGGGTGCATAATCTCACAGATAAGATGTCTTTCAAGGAAAGCAGCTGTAGTGTACAAAAGGAATCACTGGCCTGGAATTATCTGGGAAATTTCATTCTCAGAAGTTGAGTTAGATTTAGGCTACTTTTAAGTAAATTTAATCTTACGCAGGTTCTCCACGCTCACTGTGGAGCCTGACACAGGGCTCCATCTCACAATCCCTGGATCATGACCTGAGCTGAAATCAAGAGTCAGATGCTCAACCACCTGAGCCTGTTTTTTTGTTTTGTTTTGTTTTAAGCTTCAGGATACTGTTATTGAATGCAATTCATTTCTCTGCTTATATTCAAATTGTGTTCACCTACTTGTTTTCTGTTAATGTATTGGTACTTTAGGGTAATTGATATATTCCTGGAAAATAAATACTGTCAAGTTACTACTTTTAGGTAAAAGTATAGTAACTTTAGAAAAAAATGTTCTCCCAAAAAACTAAACAGAAGAACGGAAACAACTTCCAAGATCTCTTTCCAGTTTTATGGGACTGAGCAATGCAGTCTGGTAGTGATGAGTAGGCCTTGATTCAAAGCCTGGCCCTCCATTTAGCAGCTGGTGTGACCTTGTATGTATTACTGAACTAGGCTGAGCCTGCTCCCTCATCAGTTGTGAAGACTCGGTGAGCTCTCATGAAGTCCACATGCGCAGGGACAGTGGCTGTCCTGTTGACTTCTGCACCCACAGTACCGTGTGCAGGGCCTTGCTTGTATGCTTGCTTGCATTGGGTATATATGTAGTGCTAGGTGAACATTAATATTATTTCAGACCCTCCTTCCTGTTGCCTGTCTACCACTGAGCAAAGATAAAATGTCAGTACTCAGGGATTTGGAGCTATATTTTTATTAAAGTTCAACCTCGATTAAAGATTCTCAGAATCTTTTCTTCAGTGTAGAGTTTCCCTGACACATCCTGAAGTAAGGAATTCTATTTCATAAATGCATACACTATTAACTTTTAAGTGGTCTTACCCTCTCTGCCACTGTCTACTTTTGAAATGTTTCTGTTTAGAAGGTCACTGAACACACACTGTATCTAGGGACATCTGTCTAGTATAGATATTATAGCGGGCACAGCTGCTTCAACAGCCTGGCTGTCCCTCGTTTTCACAGGAGAGCCGCAGCCACTGAACTTGCTCTTGGGCCATTCTTCCATTAGCTCTGGGCCACCTTCCTGCCCTTAGGTGACCTCACTGAGGCGTCCTGAGACCCAACTGAGATGGGGTCTGGCACTGAATTTTATACATGTGAAGCTCCAGATATATAAAAAGCAGCATTATCTTCAGTCAGAAGACTTGCAGAATTTAGGGCCAGAAGATCCCTTGGAATTCAAATCCCTTGCGCTTTTGAATGAGGAAATTGAGACTCTGAAAAGTTTCAGTGATTTGCTCAAAGTCACAAAAGTAGTTATTATCATAGCCAGGGCTGAACTCGGATGTCTTGACTGTTACCTGAATGCCTTTTCCAAGTCCTCAGAACTAAAAAAACATTTATATACCACTGGGTAGCATCTAGCTTATTAGCCGTTATGTGTATGTGAACAGATGTAGGCAAGGGCCTGGCAGCTTTGTTATCAGAACTCGTGTGTTTTTAAAAAAAACTCACCACCAGCATTTAGTGGGTCACAACTTTGGTAGTGATTTGTCAGCCTTAGTCTCATTACTAGGCTACCACTGATTTGATGATAGAATTTCAAACAGTACTTCAAAATCTTGAAAAAGCTTACAAATCTAGAGGGTGTGCATGAATGCTTAGCAGAGCTCAGCTCCTCTTTTCCAATTTTAGTGTTTCTTTCTCATTCCTTTTCCTTGTGTCTTGGCAACGCAGAAAAGCTGAGTCCAGTAGCAGAGTCACAATTGTCTCCCGAAACGAAAATATCTCCTGAAACTTTCTTAGTTTGGTTTCCCTGTTGACTGAGAAAGGGATTTTATGGTTTTAACTGAAGGAGAGATCTAAAAATTTGAAGAGTGGAGGTACATCTCCAAGAAAAGGCAGCAATTTGACTTTTCTCCGCCTTGATTAGTCAGGAAAAGAAGGGAAGAGAGCTTCCTTCTTTTAAAGATCTACAGCAATTAGAGATTTTCAAGTGGGTGGAAGGAGGCATTGTGAAATTGCCTAGGCATCTCCCCCCACCCCTACTCCCCACCCCGAATGCACCTGAGGAGGTGGTGTGGAGCCAGGCAGGGTTTTTACAAGGGTTATAGGAATGACACAACACAGTCTGATTTTTAAATTATTCAAATCAAAAATTAGTGTGTGTAAGGAAGGGTGTTTTACCATTGGGCTCCTCTTTCCAAGGAGATTCTTGAAATTCAAATTAGCCAAAGGAGCAGCTCTTGAAGGGAAGCCGCAAACGTGAGTCATTGTTTGAAGATGCCAAGTAGGAGTAACCTTTTTGGTACACCGAAGAGAACTTTGGTTCCCCAGAAGAGTCAGAGCTCGCATATTTGTTTCCCATAAAATAGAAGTAGTCTGAAACATGGAAAGAAATATTAAAAGGAAGACCCTCCTCATTGTCTCCCTTCCTGTTCCTGACCGGAGTCAGGCCTAGAGTTTGCAAATCCTAGTTCTTTCAGCTAGTTGATCAACCTTCACCTAAGAAATAGAAATTGTACATAGAAGGGGCCTTTACACATGGATAATTCACCTGCATGTTCATTCTTTCCTTTTTCTCCCAATAGAAAACAGAGATCACATAGCACCTGGGCGGCTCAGTCGGTTGAGCGTTGGACTTCAGCTCAGGTCATGATCTCATAGTTCGTGGGTTCCAGCCCTACACTGGGCTCCCTTCTGTCAGCGAGGAGTCTGCTTAGCATTCTCTGTCCCCCTCTCTCTCTGCCCCTCCCTGCTCATTCCCTCTTTCTCTCTCTCTCCCTCCCCCCTCACAAAAATAAACACTAAAAAAAAAGAAGAAGAAAACTGATATCTTAATCATTCCTTACCTGAAATATTACTGACTGAAAGCAACAAGGACTGGGGGTGGCAGAGTGAAGAGACATCAGAGAGAAGAGCAGCAGCATTATCCTTTTAGGGCCCACCCAGGCCACAGAGGCTTGGGCCTGGTTATCCTAGAGGAGCTTGTGCATGTAGACGTGACCCTGCCTCACTAGCCTCCACGTGTCTCTTCCCCATTAACACTTCTTCCTAGGGGTAGCACCTGTTCAGATCCCAGACCCAGCTCTTTCTCCTCCTGCATTTCAGTAGTTACTGTTTATACTTTGGATGCCCATAGAATTTGTTGTCCAAAGCAGGACACTTTTGAGAGTGACATGGGTCACCTATTATAACTCCACTGGACAGCCCATACAAATCAGGACTTGTCCCAGGCAAGCCAGGACATATAGACATCCTACTTCTAAGTCTTCAAACTCTACAAATCAGGTTTGATAATCATCTATTATGCACCATCAGGGAGTTAGAAGTCTCCCATAACTGAACTTGTTAAATTAGACTAGAGTTTTCCCCTTTAAATTAACCTTAATTTGTCCAGAAACACTTCTGGAATTTATTCTACTTATCCATCTCTTAAACTATATAGAACATAATTTAACATTCTTGGAGACTTAGGGTCACTGAAGCAGTAGAATATCATAGTTGAGGGTGCTCTGTGCCTTCCTAATTCTTGATACTTCTTGTGTGACCTTAGGTAAGTTACCCCTCTAAGCACTCTTATTTCCAAAGTGGATAGAACATGCTCAGCATTGGTCCAGGCTTAGAACAAATATTTGTGGTGATAGTGGTGTGTTAATGTAAATTCTGTGATATATGGTGATCACCTAAAATTGATTTGAGGAGCGTCTCTTTGTTTCTACATAAATGCTCTTAGTTCTGGAATCTATTTTGTACATTATTTGTCTCCCTTCTTGCTGTTACCAGTCACTTTTTGGCTGAAGTTTTCTGAGAAGTTAATAACTTGTTAGAATTGTCACACCGAGTAAAGAGGAAATCTATACGTTCAAAGTAAGGTACTACAACCCACCCCAGCACAGTGTGCCATTCCAGGTACTCTGAGCCAGAGGTTAAACTGCACGTCTTCATGGAGTATCAGTTTCACTTGATTCCAAATTACTTAAAATATCACCTTTATGTTTGGTAAGTATTAAGGAGTAGAGCATAAAATATGTTTGAATTTGGTAAGACAAAATTTTCAGTGAAATTTCACAATTCCAGTGAAGCTGCCGGGACCCCTGATGAATTCACTGTCTGTCACTGCTGTTTACTTTGGTGAAAAGTGGTAAGAAACACTGGGAAAATGTCTCTCAGAGATTCTGAGGGTAATGTGAGAGAGTCTGAAACACTGGTGGCAGCCATTAGTTAGAGAGTTAAATGGAACTTTAGATAAATTTGATAGAAAAGTTATCTTTCAAGAGTACATAGGATATCCATTTACTTTTTACCTTGCAGTTCTTACTAACTTCTAACAGACCATACAAGACATTGAATGTCTTAAATGTTATCACCGCTTTAACATGGAACTTCCTTGCAGCTCCTTACTTTTGATATCTTCAGTTGGTTTTCACTGTTAGAACTGGTATGTCTGTGATAACCAACTGGAATCCCTTTCCTGGATGAGGATTCTGCATTGGGAGATACACATTATATAGTCTCAAGAAATAAAGATGTTAGGGTAAAGCCATTTTAGTTGGGTATTAATATACTATTGAGAGCTCAGATTAATAGTTCCCAAACTTTGAAGATGGGATTGGAAAAGGAATAGATAATGGAACATTTTAGCCATGTTTAAAAATTGGTAAAAGACAATTTAAAATTGCCTCTTCACATTTACTTTTGAACAGTTTTATTGAGGAATAATTCATATAGAATAAACTGTACATGTTTAAAAAGTATGATATAATTAGTTTTGACATATACCTATGAGAGTATCATGACAGTCAAGGAACATACACATCACCTCCAAAAATTTACTCCTGCACCTTTGCAATCTCTCCCATCAGCCGTTACTGTGATCCCATTCTGTCACCATACATTGGCTTGCGTATTCTAGATTTTATATGCATGGAATTATATGGTATGCACTTTTTCTGTCTGCTTTCTCTAAGCATATTTGGAGATTCATCCATGTTGTATGAATCAGTATTTCATACCTTATTAATGCCGAGTAGTATTCTGTGTTGATATACCATAATTTGTTTTTTCATTTGTTTGTCAGTGGACATTTGTTGCCAGTTTTTGGCTATCACAAATAAAATACACATCTGTATTTCATTTTTCTTGGGTAAAAACCTAGAAGGAAAATGGCTGGATCATAATGGTAGGTGTGTTTCACTTTATAAGAAACTGCCAAAATATTAACGAAAGTGGTTATACCACTTTACATTCCAGCTAGCAATGTGTGAGAATCCCTATTGCCAACGCTTGGTATGTCGATCCTATTTAAAAAAACTGTATTGTGGTAGGTCGTGTATAACACAGTACTTACTACTTTAACCATTCGTAAATGTACAATTCCATGGCATTAAATAAAGTCACAGTGTTGTATAACTGTTACCACTATCCATACCCAAAACTTTCTCATCCTAACAAAAACTCTATACTCATTAAGCAATAACTCCTTTTTCCTTCTTTCTCCATGCCCCTGGTAATCCTCTGTTCTACTTTTTGTATCTATGAATTTGCCTATTCTAAGTCCCTCATATAAATAGAATCAAAATATTTGCCCTTTTGTGTCTGGCCTGTTTCACTAAACTCGATGATTTTAAGGTCATCTTCTTTGGTGTAGAGTCTTTTCACATCTTTTGCCTAATTTTTAATTGGATTATTTGGTTTTTTATTAATGAGTTTTGAGGTTCTTTATATATTCAGGACAAAATCTTTTATCACCTATGTGACTTGCAGATATTTTCTTTCAGTCTGTGGCTTGAATGTGTAAGACAACACTTCAAAATAAATATCCTCCAACAAGCATTTGGGGGAAAAATCAGAAATTTGGGAACTACATAAATGGACAAAAATTGGAAGAAAGTCAATGACAGTTGCTAGAACTCAGAAAATAAATTTTAAAACAAAAACATTTCATAAGTAAAGAATAAATTACAGTGTGCCAAAGGGAGAATAGATTCTTTTCTTTTTTTAATTTTTTTTTTAATGTTTATTTATTTTTGAGACAGAGAGAGACAGAGCATGAACGGGGAAGGGTCAGAGACAGGGAGACACAGAATCTGAAACAGGCTCCAGGCTCCGAGCTGTCAGCACAGAGCCCGACGCGGGGCTCGAACTCACGAGCAAAAAAATTTTTTTTTTTTTTTTTTTTTGGTACAAAAATAGTTTATTACAAAAGAAATCTAACCAAAATGCCTAATAATTTACATTGTTATCAGTGCCTGGCTACAGCCCATCTGCCCCTTCTCATCCATCTGGGTAGAGGGGGTGAGGGGAGTGGCGATTCCCTGGTTCCACCAGCTCTGGGAGAGGAGAAGGAATTTGGGCAGAACTCAAGACAGGGGCCTGGTGCCAGAGGATAAAAGGTGTAAGAGTCCTGGGTGGGGGGCATGGGGCGCGAAGATATCTTTGCTTGGAAGAGGGGGCTTATGGGTAGATGCTTGTGCCTCTGTGCAAATCCTGGTCCTGAAGATTGGGGGGGGGGTGCAGAGTGAGGTTTTCACAGTTTCCAGGAGGCTTGACCCCAACAGGGCAGGGAGGTCGCTCCGCATGAGTCTGAGATCTGCCCCCCCCATCCCTCTCAGCTGCCTCCTGGTGCTGAAGAGGGGGGCACCAGCCGGCCAGGGGCTCGGAGGACCCCAGCGAAGGTCAGGAAGGCAGGTGGAGATGAGGGAGGAAGGAAGAAATTGGGGGGAGCCATGGGGAATCCAGGTGGGTCCTTGGGGGGAGACTGGGAGAGTGAGGAGGAGGGTGATGCAGAAAGGAGACCATTGGAGCTGAGGAGGCTACTCAGATCATGATCTGAGCCGAAGTCGGCCGCTCAACCGACTGAGCCACCCAGGTGCCCCAAGATTCTTATTAAAATGTAATAAGGGGCGCCTGGGTGGCGCAGTTAATCAGTTTGGGCTCAGGTCGTGATCTCATGGTTCTTGAGATCGAGCCCTATGTTGGACTCTGCCCCGACGTCACAGAACCTGCTTGGGATTTTCTCTCTTTCCTTCTCTGTCTCTACCTCTCCCCCACTCATACTTGCTCTCTCAAAAAAATAAACAAAAATTTTAAAAATGTAATAAGACTCACTGAAGAAAGCAGGAAAATAAAGAATGAATGGGAGATTTGAAAAGAGGTAAAAAAGGTCTGAGAGAAAGCGATTGGAATGGAAACAAAGAAGATCCAATATATGTATAAATGGAGCTCCTAAGTTCCCAGAGACCATGGAACAGAAATTAGAGAAAACCTAAATTTATATATAGAAAGGACCCACCAACTACTTGGGAAAATTCACCTAGAATGATGAACTTTTGAGACATACCTTAGTAAAACTATATTAGACTTTCAAAACAAAAGTCCCCTGGGCCTCTAGATAAGAAGAGCACATAGCTTGTAAAGGCAAGAATGTCCTGAACTCAGACTTCTCAAAAACATCATACAGAAATTGGCAACAGTGGAAAAAGTTCAGAAAACTTAAGGAATTCCAGGGCAAGCCAAGCTTTCCTTCAGGTATCAAGACTACAGAAAGTTTTGGGGTGCCTAGGTGGCTCAGTAGGTTAAGCGTCTGACCAGCTCAGGTCATAGATCTTGCAGTTTGTGAGTTCAGGCCTCACATTGAGCTCTGTGGTGACAACTCAGAGCCTAGAGCCTGCTTCAGATTCTGTGTCTCCTTCTCTTTCAGCTTCTCCCCTGCTCACATTCTTTCTCTCTCTAAAAAATAAATAAACATTAAAAAAAAAAAAAAACTACAGAAAGTTTTAAATATGCAAGAGTGAATACTGTTACAGTGAGCTTTTCCTGAGAAATCTAATGGAGTAACCTTATTCAGCTAAGAGATGACTGGGAAAAAAATTGTCAATGAAATTGTAGAGATAAAGCAAAAGTAAGAATGGTGATAGTATGTAAACCTAAGATGTTCTGATGAAGTAGAAAGTGCAAATTTAAAAACGGAATAGAAGATGGGGCACCTGGGTGGCTCAGTCAGTTAAGCATGTGACTCTTGGTTTTGACTCTGGTCATGATCTCACGGTTTGTGGGTTCGAGCCAACATGGGGCTCTGTGCTGACAGCATGGAGACTACTTGGGATTCTCTCTCTCTGCCCCTTCCCTGCGTCCTCACTTGCTCTCAAAATACATAAGTAAGCATTTTTTAAAAATGGAATAGAAGAATAGAAAAAGGGGAAAGTAGAATAAGCTCATTGATTGTATAGATAATAGATGAGAACCAAAAGATAACCATTTAAAACTGACCAACTAGAAAATACATGGCTAAGTAAGGAAAGAACAAAGGTTGAAGACACCAGAAATACAAATACAAAAATAATCCTACGACAGAAATACAAGGCCATCTTTAGAACTTTCTTTAAAAATATAGAAGACCAGGAGTACCTGGGTGGCTCAGGTTCAGGCACTGCATCAGGCTCTGCCAGCAGCTCAGAGCCTGGAACCTGCTTCAGATTCTGTGTCTCCCTCTATCTCTCTCAAAAATAAATAAACATTTAAAAAATAAAAATCTAGAAGAAAAGGATTAGGTCACATAGAGAAATATGGTAAATATATGACGATAACTATTGTATACAATAACATGACAAGAGTTGAGACCAAGCATATCAGTCATATCAATAAATGGGCTTAACAAGTAAAGAGATTTTCAAGTTGGTTCATAAAGCAGAAGTCAGTGCTGTATTCAAGAGACCCATCTCTTCAAAAGATAAGAAAAGTGATTAAAAAGTCTAAAAATAAAGGATTGGCAAGGGTATATCAGGCAGATTGAAACAAGAAGTAGGAGTTGTGAGTCTGATATCAGAAAAAGTAGAATTCAGACCAGAAAGTATTGACACAAAGAACACTTCATAATGAACATATATGTACCAAACAACATAGCAACCTCCTGTATAAAGCAGAAACTATAGGATATGGCAGCAAAAACAAATAGAAGCACACTAATAATAGGAAGTTTAACATACCAGTCTAAATATAAGACTGGTCATGAAGAAAAAACATAAGTAATGATATCAGAAGAGGTATGCAGACTCTGCCCACAGGCCAAATCCCTTCTTCTCCCTGTTTCTGTGAAGAAACCAAAAATGTGAAGCTTTCTAACTCAGCTACAACCAGTTTTGGTTTTGTTTTGTTTTGTTTTGTTTTGTTTTGTTTTACATAATATCTATGGCTTTCTTATTGCAACAGTGGAGTCGAATAGCTGTGACAAAGGCCATATAGCCCACAAAACCTAAAATATTTACTTTCTAATCCTTTGTAGAGGAAGGTTGCTGACCTTTTACAGGAGACCTAAACAGCATTATTAATAACCTAGCTCTTAAAGATACTTTTTAACAGTGTACCTTGATAGAAAATATATCTTCTTTTCTAGTGCAAAGAACATTCACAAAAATGTATTCTGTTGTAGGTTGCAAAGAAAATATCAAGTTACATAAGTTAGAAACAGTGTAATCAACAGTCTTATCACAATACCATAAACCTAGAAATTGAAAGCAAATAAGCTCTTTTACCTGGGAACTTTAAAACTATTCTATTAAGTGACTCATAGGTGAGGAGCACCCAGTGGCTCAGTAGGTTGAACATCCGACTCTTGGTTTTTGCTCAGGTCATGATTTCACAGTTCACTCATGAGTTTGAGCCCCATGAGCGCTGACAGCGCACAGAGCTTGCCTGGGATTTCTGTCTTTCTTTCTCTCAAAAGGTGGATAAATAAACTTAAAAAAAAAAAAAAATTACCCATAAGTGGATGGGCAAATATAAACAAAATTTACATGACTTTTGGAAAATAACGATCACAATCTACATATCAGAATCTATGGGATATATTTAAACCAGTGACCAGAGGAAAATTCATAGTCTTGAACACTTATATCAGTAAAAATGAAAGAATAAAAACAGATTAATTTTAAACTTCCAGTCAAAAAGGCTAGGAAAAGAACAACAAAGTAAATCAAAGGAAGTATGAGGAAGGAGATAATAAAGATGAAGCAAAAAATAATGAAGTAAAAAAAAAAAAAAAGATCAACAAATCTTACCTGGTTTGGAGGGGGGAAAAAAGGTCAAGGATCAGGTAATTGAACAAAGAAAAAAAAGTCAGCTGGGGAGAAAGCACAAATATAAAAAAATAAGAAATAAGAGGGATATACTTATTGATACAGAGGATATGAAACTTAACTATAAGATTATTTTGCATACTTTATGCAAGTAAATTTGAAAAACACATAAAATGGATATTTTCGAGGGAGAGTATAATTTACCAGAATTAACCTCAGTAGGCATAGAAAGCTTAAATTTATTTCTATGGAATGAATAGAGAAAGTAAGGAACTGCTCCACAAGAAAGCACCAAGCCCAGATAATTTTAATGGGAAGTCTACCTAACATTTAGAGACTAGTTAGCAACATAAACTCTTCTGAGCACAGAAACAGTTATCAAACAAGTACAACACTGACATCGAAACCTGATAAAAATAACATACCAAGAAACTTAGATCACAATCACTTATGAATATTGGCCTCAAATTCCTAAATATTACTATAAACACCCCTCGTTAAGAAAATAATACATCGTGACCAAGCAGGCTTTATGCCAGGAATGCAAGAATAATAATTAATCATATTAATTAGCTCTAAGAAGAAAAATCAATACTATCTTAAGAAATGCTATAAAATCTCTAATGAAAATTTAACACCTGTTCCTAATAACAACACTGAACTACAGGAATGGATGAATACTTCCTTAACTTAATTAATATATATATGTATCAGAGTTTTAAAGTCAGCATCTTAATGGGGAAACAAACACTAGAGGCATTTCCACTAAGGTCAAGAATAAGTCAAGAAAGTTCACGGTCTCTAGTACTTTTTAACATTATATTAGCACTATTAGCCAATGCAACTAGACAAGAGAAAACAATTGGAAAGGAAAATTGTGTTTTAACTGTTCAGTGACATGATCATTTACCTGGAGAACTCTGTAAGGATCAATGATAAAACTAACTCAGACAACAAAAGAATCCAGCCAGGTAGCAGTATATAAAAGCATGGCAATATCAATAACCTTCATATATAAAAACAGTTACCAGCTAGAAGATATAATGGAAGAGAAAACTTTCATTTAAAATAGGAACAGAAAAAATAAAATACTTATAAATGTAATAAATGTATAAAACCAAGTGCAGTGTTTTAGATTGAATTGTTCACCACCCCCACCCCAAATTTGTATGTCAAAGCCCTAATCATAAGTCCTTCAGAATATGACTGAATTTGGAGATAGGCCTTTAAGTGAGGCCATTGAGGAGGGCCCTAATCCAGTCTGACTGGTGTCCTTATAAGAAGGGATAAGGACATACAGAGAGACACCAGGGAAATAAGCAATGTTAGAAAACACAAGAAAATAGCCATCTGCAAGGTAAGAAGCTTCAGGAGACATGAGCCCGCCAACACCTTGAGCTCAGACTTCCAGCCACCCTTTGAGTAAATAAATGTCTGTTGTTGAAGCCACCCAGTCTGTGATATTTTTTTATGGCGGTCTGAGCTAATACAAGAACTATGGAACACTCTGAAAAGATGCAAAAGTAGCCTTTTGCAAAAGAAGAAACATTCCTGGGTTTTAAATAGGACATCTGACATCATCAAGATTTTCTTACTAAGTTAATTTATAAATATAATGTGACCCTCAGTAAAGGTACCAAATCTCTTTATTCTGGAGGTAGACAAGATAATAACTAAAGTTCATATGGAGGAGTAAGCATGCAAGCAGAACACTGAAAAAGAACAACTGTGAGAGTGGACTAGCCCTATCAGATATTAAAACATAAAGCCTCTATAATTAAAACAGTGGTAGCAGGGCACAGACTAGAATAGAATCGGATGGAATGTCTAAAAATAAACTCTAACATATATGGAACTTTATGAGAAAGGTGGTATATCCAATCACTAGAACAAAGAAGAGCTTTTTAATAAATGGTGTTGGGGCAACTGGCCAACCATTTGGAAAAAGATAAAATTAGATCTATTCCTTGTAGTATAAATAAAACTGAGCTACAAACAGATCAGAGATCTAAATAAAATAGGAAACTTTATATGTACTAGAAGAATGCATGGATGAATTCCTCCTTATGGGTGTAGGAGAAGCCTTTTTATGATCAAACTGCATACGCAATAAAGGAAAATATTGGTAAATTTGACTACCAAAAATAAAAAAATAAGCTTCTTCACATAAGGAAAGTCAAAAGACAAATGACACATTGCAATAAAATATTTGTAACATATAAAATGTCACACAGGCTAATATCTCCAATACATATTTTTTTTCTTTTTAATGTTATTTTAAATATTTTTAAAAATATTTATTTTGAGAGAGAGACATTACAAGCAGTGGAGGGGCAGAGAGAGACCGATAGAGAGAATCCCAAGCAGGCTCCCCGCTGTCAGCACAGAGCCCAACACAGGGTTCAATCCCAGGAACTGTGAGATCATAACCTGAGCAGAAACCAAGAGTCGGATGTTCAACCGACTAAGCCACCCAGGAGTCC
Source organism: Panthera uncia (assembly GCF_023721935.1). Lineage (NCBI taxonomy): Eukaryota > Metazoa > Chordata > Mammalia > Carnivora > Felidae > Panthera > Panthera uncia. The sequence goes on from NC_064811.1 coordinate 120,881,675, forward strand.
CTATATATAATGAAAAGACCAAAAAATGGGCAAAAGGTACAAGAAGACCATTTACAGAAAAATATATTAAAATGTCCCCTGAAGTACATGAAAAAATGATGGACTTTCACCGTAAAAAGAGAAATATAAATTGAAATTGCACCAGAAGGGTGCCTGGATGGCTCAGTTGGTTAAGCGTCTGACTTTGGCTCAAGTCATGATCTGGCGGTCTGTGAGTTCAGGCCCCTGGTAGGGCTCTGTGCTCACAGCTGGGAGCCTGGAGCATGCTTCAGATTCTGTGTCTCCTGCTGTCTCTTCCCCTCCCCTGCTCGCTTGCATGTTCACATTCTCACTCTCTCTCAAATAAACATTAAAAAAAAAATTGCACCAAAATATCATTTCTCACCCATCCAGTTGTCCAAAAAATCAAAAGTTTGACAAAATAGTTGTGGGATTGTGGGGGGAAAATCGCTCTCTTACATGATGGGTACTTGACAATAACAAAGTTGTATCTGCATTTTCAAAACCCAGTATCTCTACTTCTAGGAATTTACCCCGAAGATAATCCTTTAACAATACTGCAGTGTATATACATGGAGTTATTCATTGCAGTATTATATGTGATGGTAAAATAGTGTAAACTACTCAGACATAAGAGATTGGTTGAATAAACTATGGTGCTGTACAAAGTGCAAGAGAGTCTATAGAGTGGGCTACTTTCCTTTTTAGTAATAAAGACAAAGTAAGAAAGCACATATTTATCAGCTTAATTTTTTCAAGAAGAAATACAAGGATAAACCAGAGGAACAAAAGAAATTGATTATCCTCTGAGGAGGTTAGGTGGGGGGACTGAGTAAACATCTTACTATATATATATGGTATACATAACATTGGATGAATCCTACACACATAGTGTTGAACTAAAGAAACCAGGCACAAGAGTACATATTATATAATTTATATGAAGACTTGTGCATTTTATTATAGATGTGTGATACTCAATACAATTTTTTAAGTTTATTAAAAGATACTTGTGCGTATGTCATCAGTGGCAGAATTCATCTTGATAATCAGAGGTGAGGAAAAAGTTATTTTTCTTTTTAATGATTATTTTTGAGAGAGAGAGAGCAGGAGCGGAGAAGGGGCAGAGAGAGAAGGAGACACAGAATCCAAAGCAGGTTCCAGGCCCTGAGCTGTCAGCACAGAGCCTGATGTGGGGTTCAGACCCACGAACCATGAGACAATGATGTGAGCCGAAGTTGGAAGCTTAACTGACTGAGCCACCCAGGCGCCCCACAAATTCTCTGTTCTAAAATTAAAGACAATGAGAGGTGCTGAAACAGGGACTCGGTTAAGGAGCGTGTGGGAGGGGCAGGGCAGGGGGTGGGTCCTCCGATAGGGAGAGTGTGGGAGGGGCAGGGCAGGGGGTGGGTCCTCCGTTAAGGAGAGTCAGGGGTTGGGGGGGGGGGGGACAGGGCAGGAGGTGGGTCCTCCGAAGGGTTGAGACGGAGGATTGATTCAAGGTGCTATGTCTGGTGCTGCATTTTGGGGGCAGGGTTTAGAGGCCAGTATTTGCCCCGCTTTTAAGGCACCAGTCAGAAATGAGGCTATCACTAGATGACCATGAAAGGCAAGTTGGGAAGTAGTAACTCAAGCCGCAGCAGCTAAAAGAAAAAGGATGATTGCATAGGTAATTCAAAGGTATTGTGCTATTTCAGAGCCTTTGTTTATTTTGCAATATAGATTTCTGTTGACATTGGAGGAGCCTTTATGACAACTGGGAATTTTTGCTTTAGCAAAATAATTTACATTTCAGATGACTATTGAAAGGTAGAAGGAGGAATTATGCTTTTGGGGACTTAATTTGGGCAGATTCCATTGCTGTGCAGAAAAGGAAATACGTTTATTATACTAAAAAGACTTGTTTCTAAGGGATCAGCTTAGAGAAACTAGTAGATCTTATTTCTACAGATTAGCAATTTAAGATAATAACATAAGAGACCATTTAAGACCTTCAGAAACCTATTTTTACTTAAACAGTTTTTAGCTTATGAATAAGTAAGTGATAATGCAAGTGTTCATGGCACATTTTCCTGCAAAAATGGTATACATTATAGATAGAGTCCCTGGAAAGCCCTCAAAAATCTACTTAATTCCTAATACCACTAAATATTGTTTCTTTGGGAGAATATATTTTGAGTTCTAACTCCCAACAACAATAGAAGATTTTAAATCTCCTCCTCTCTCCTCCAAGCAGATTTCCAAATGGGTGGTTTTTCTAGGCAAGGCTGTGAGCATAGTAGGGGTTCCAAGGGCCCGTGTTACTGGAGAGGAGGTGTCTGGGGACTGTGGTGGGAAGTTGAGGATCTAACCCTGTTAGGGTTTACTACCCAGTCCTTCACTTCGATTAGCAACATAATTTATAGTGGCTTTGCCTCTAGAGGTTTCTGGAGGTTGCAGACCATGCTAATTATTAACTCCTTAGGTACCTAATGGAGCTTTCAGGCATGACTTGAGCTGTTTTCTTTCATTCTCTAGTGGTGTGTATGTTTTTGGCTTTTAAACCTTGAGTATCCAATCAGCAAAATGTGGTTTATATGACCTGTTTCCTCCTTTGCCTGTCAGGCAAAATATGGATTACTGAAAAGTGGGTTAAATGCATGAAGATCATCAGAGAACAGAGTTTTGTGAAGTAGGACGACTTGGACACAACATAAAGTCTGTCCCACAAAACATCATATTTTGTCTAATTAACTACCTTTAATGGCATTTGGATTTTATGCTGCTCACTGTATTTATCCTCTGAACGTTATTTACTGTGCCTCCTTTTGTTTCACAGTGAGTTAATGTGTCCATTTAAAACATTTATGGTGAATAATTCATACCATTCAATAAGTATTAACTCTTAAATGGAACATCTTATCAACCAGGGCTGGAAAAGTGGAATTGTCAGTGGTGGTACATGTTCATAATTGTGCTTTGGTTTTTAGTGAATGAAAACATTAAGAATGGGGAAACCTTGTGGACATTTTTAACTTAAAAGGTGTTTCGCAGACTTTCCTTGGGCAGTCTGTCAATGCTACAGGTCTGGGGCATAAGTCACGGCAGATTCTAAAGAGACCACTTGTTACTGCATTTATTCCTCAGTGGAAAATGGCTCTTCATTTGCATGATGCTTTTGAGTTGGCAGCGGGGCAGGGTTCAGATAATTTGTTGTTACTTACAGATTATCTTTCTACTTCATTGTGCTGTGATTACAGATTTTCATCATTTTCATTTTTGTCTCTCTCTTTTCTTCCCCCTTTTCTAGTTCTTCCTCCAGTGCTGGTTCCAAGACACAGTGAATATAATCCTCAGCACAGCCTATTAGCTCAGTTCCGTAACTTAGGACAAAATGAGCCTCACATGCCACTCAACGCAACTTTTCCGGATTCTTTCCAGCAACCCAATAGCCATCCGTTCCCTCACTCCCCCAGCAGCAGCTACCCCAACTCTCCTGGAAGCAGCAGTGGCACCTACCCGCACTCCCCCACCAGCTCAGACCCAGGAAGCCCTTTCCAGATGCCAGGTAGGTCGGAAAGTTCAGTGATGTTCCCGCAAGTGGCCCTGCTGCTGCGGAGTCGGGGGAACTCTGAGCGGACCTGTACGCAGAGAGCTCTTCGGCTCTAGTACCTGGCACTTGGCTCTCAGACGGGGGTACCGCCCTGGGCGAAGGGAGACCTCGCAGTCAAGGAAGCAAATGTCCTGTTTGTCAGGCGCAGATGCTTGAATAAGTTTTATTTCTGATTTTGAAGGGTTTTTGAAACAGCTGCATCCTTCTGGGAGTGGCATAATTGTTACAGTCTTCGCTCTTGATAAAAGAGAGGAAGAGAAAAATAATGTGCTGCGCACATTTGTTGTACGTGAAAAAAAAACTCCTGTTATAAGTGCAGCCTCAGAAAAGATATTTCCTGAGGGATCACACCCCCCCACACTTAATTAAATTCATTTAAGTGGTGATGTAATCCCAAGAAACATATACTTTAGCAACAAAGGAAATGCAACAGAAGTACTGGAGACCATCTGCTTGTTTAACTTAGCAAAGACAAAAACAATTATCCTCCTTTTTTAGACTTAACTGATGGTGTAATGTTTATCAAAATAAATGATTAATTAGGACATTATATTTTTCAAATTATAGGTTAGGAAGCAAGCATCTCACAAAAAATGATGAGTGCCAAATTCCTTGCCAGTAGACCTCAAGGAGGATACTGTAAACAAAGATGTACTTAACATCGATTAACATTTCAAGAAAGGAAAATGGGTGGGCAAGCAAGTTTATTAGGCAACTTGAAATGGGTTTAAGTGAATGGGAATTTGACAACAGGCTGGTTATGTCCTCAAAAATTGAAAAGCGTCCACATTTGATAGTGCTGTCTTTTGTTACTTTTTTTGTTTTCAGCCTTTTATTTTGCATCGTTTTGTTTTGCAATCCAAAACTGCTTCGAACAGGGCAGTGTGGGTGTGTGGGAAGGGCAGGGGAGGGGGAAATATAGATTAGTTTAGAAATCAAACTAAGTATCGTCTGGTTATTTCCTATTGCCCCCACCCTCACCCGGAACTGTTGGGTTTGATAAACAGGTTAGTGGTGAAGAGATGGTTTCAGAAGCTTGGGAGCAGCAGCAAACCCAGGGTGGGCCCCCGGAGTGAAAAACGGAAAGATTATTGCTTGAGTTTACACTTTGTTCCCGGCTGTCAGGGATTAAGACGCAGGCCAAGCAAAAGTGATGTGGAAAAGAGAAAGCCGCCAAGGGTGGGAGGAGGCACTTGTGGGCATAGTAGAGCATCACCCATAGGTAGCTGGTAGCACTTTCTCAGTGCTGCTGGTGCCACAGGCTGCTGAGGACATTTTCACCAGCTCGTTTGTGGAAATTTATCGGATTTGGTCTCGGAGGATGCTCTAGGTCTTCATTCCTGGCTGGAAGCAAAGTGGAGTCTGTGTTACAGCTGCAGGGAAGAAGCTGAATTAAAATAAGCTGGAGGAAAGGGTGAAAAAGGCATCCAGATAAGGTCCCCATAGTCCTGTCTTTGTGTCGTGAGTCCTTGCTTGTTAGCCGCTGGATGGTGGAAGTTACTGGGTTGCAATTCAGCTGGAGAGTCAGTCTTTGGAAATCTCTGAAAAGCTGTGAAGGAGCAGCAGTATTAGCTATTTGTGTTCAGCAGTTGCCCTGAGTGATCTGGGCTACTTCTCCAAGTTATTCATGGTTCCCTAAGGTAAAACTTTGTTCCCTGCCCTGTCTGGTGTGCTAGATGGGCTCACAATAGCCAGTGAGGAACTTGTTTTTTGATCACAAAGGATTATTTGTGGGGAACCCCTACCCCTTATTTTATTTAAGAAAACACAAAAGACCTATATTAGTGTTCTTTGTTTCAAGTCATGTTGTTTGCCTCTTATTGCCAGCTGACTTTGAGCTTTCTAGAAGAAACATGTAAATTCTGAAATAGAAGATGGCTGTGATAAATTGATTTATTTCCTGTTATTCTGCTACTAGGGGTTTTAAAACTAGTGATTATTTAAGCAGGTAGGGGTAAGGTAGTCCTAACAGATTGCTTGAAGTCATGGGAAATTAACAGTTTAAATCCGTAAACTAATTGGCGATAATGAAACTCAGTTGGTAAATTCCTAAAAGCCTGTGGGTTTAAAGTAAGAAACCCTGAAGCTCCTTTTCTTAAGAGATCCTACGTAGCTTTCAAAGGTGTTCCATCCACCAGTGAAACTATGAAATGCAGAGGTCCTCTTAAAGTGGACTGTATGAAAACATGTTTAAATGCTCTCCTGATTGTTTCAAGACAGCATGATCCTGGAAAGGCAGACGACTTCTGGAACTGGCATATAGTGCTTTTCCTCCCCCTGAATTCTCTCTACGGTTGTACAAAATCACGAGATGCCGGTCATTTTCAGGAAGTATACACCGAGTTCAGTGTCTAGCGTCCATTTTCTGATGAGGTTGAAATGGCAGTTTACTCTCAGGAATTTCACAGAATTTATGTTTTAAGTGTGTGTGGTTATTTAAAGATAAAGAAATCTTTTCTTTCTCTTAAACTTTGTAGCTGATACGCCCCCGCCTGCTTACCTGCCTCCTGAGGACCCCATGACCCAGGATGGCTCCCAGCCAATGGACACAAATATGATGGCACCTTCACTGCCCTCAGAAATCAACAGAGGAGGTAAAATGAATTGCTGTTTATCCCTTTTTAGTGTCTGAAGTTTATCTGTCCAAATGTTACTTTCTCTCACAAATGTTTATTAGTCTGTAAAAAGATAGCTATTGGAGAAAGCACAATAAGAGAAGCTGGATAGAGAGAATTTTTTGGATTACAAGTAAGTCTTTTATATGAAGAACAAACACACTGATTTGACTAATGAAGGCCTGTGTATAATTGTGTGGTCATCTGTTTTGAGCACAATACTTAATAATTTTAAATTGGCAATAAAAGAATATTTTTAAGTGAAGGACAAAGGTAGGTATTGAGAAACAGTGAGCATAACTTTACTGAAGTGGGGATGTCACTGGTGATGTCCAAAATTAGAAGTTCATATAACAAGGCTTCCCAAAGGTTCCTTTGTTGGTAGAGTCTTAGCCCTTATCCATACACAGCTGCAACTGGAAAGAACTACTAACATTTTTTTCTTGCTATATTTACTTGTTTCTAACCTTGTTACAGAAAGGGGTTGAGGCATGTGTTTTTCCTGTTCTCACCTGGAAGAACTTAGAAGCAGAACCTATAAGCAGGTCGGGTCATTCCTTTCCCTTTCTGGTGGAGGATGGGTGTGTTTCGAGGTCTGCAGTGGCTAGCGGGGTAGGCCTAACGGAGCAGAGAACTGAGAGCAGTGAGTGTCGGGAGAATCCCTGAGCACCTGTAGGAAGTCATGACCAAATGGTGGAAGAAAACTGTTCCCAGACAACCTCTCGTGGAGGAAGATGCTTCACTGGTGCACTCAACACGTGGCATGAAACTTCACTGTGTAAATTTTATGCAAATTGAAGTTATAAGGCAATCTAGTTACTAGGTGTAGGTCTCATTTCATTCTGACTTTATTAAAATTGGAGATATCTCAGACTTTGTCAGAGTTGCTTACATCTTTTAAGTTCTTAAAATATGATGAAAGAACCTTTTTTAGATGTGCAGTGTAATAAATTGAAATGTACACCTTCCTATTTTATTTGTTTATTGTTAAAGTTTATTTATTTTGGGGAGGGGAGGAGGAGTAGAGAGAGAGAAGGAGACAGAGGATCTGAATCAGGCCCTGCGCTGTCAGCGTGGAGCCCGATGCGAGGCTCAAGCCCACAAACCATGAGATCACGACCTGAGCCAAGGTCTGACGCTCAACTGATTGAGCCACCCAGGTGTCCCTGAATGTACACCTTTTTCATCTGTAAAATATTTTTACATCTTCATTGGCTCTGTATCTGATGGTTCCTGATAATCTCTAGAACATCTTCCCAAACATAATTATGAACCAACAGATAAAGCTTCTGGTTGGGGAAAGTGACTTGTGTCTCACACATCTTTGGAATTGGTATTTGGGGAACAAGGATCGCAGGAGAGAATGGACACAGGACTGCTCTACAGCTATGAGCGTGTGGACCCTGTAGCTATTGTTGTTAAGCCTAAAATGTCTGATTTCAGGAAACAGGCCTTTAAATTGCTTTAAAATTTTTCCTTTAAATAGCTTTTAAAAATTTCCCCATTAGAAATAAGTTCACAGTTAATATCTTCATGAGGAAAGAATGTCGGCCTTTCTGTTACTGTTTTTACCTTTGGTGGTTTTCCTAAAGCAGGAGTCAGCACACTACAGCCCACAGGCCAATTCAGCCTGCTGCCTGTTTTTTGTAAATAAATTTTTATGGGAACACAGCTATGTCCATTACACATTATCTGTGGCAGTTTTAGCACTACGAGGGCACAGTTGAATAGTTACAGTAGAGACCATATGCCCCACAAAATCTTTCTGGTCTTTTACAGAAAAATGTTGTCATCTTCTGACCTAAATGAGTAGTATTTTGAACAATCCTGATAGCTGATAAAAGCCTTCTATAATGATGTTACAGTTTTCTTTTAAGATTTAGCACTATGTAAATCACTAAAATTTCATTCTTTGAAATACAGTAAATTGACATGGGATAGTTGCTTAGCAGGGAAGATAGTGTATGCTTGTTTTTGGCTCACCTGATCCAGTGTATAGAGCAGCTAATGTGTGTGTGGATTTTTTTAAGGATTGTTCTGTTTTCCTTACCGAATTCTAAAATAAAGTGCATTATGATATTTGTGGAGGTTGTTGTTAAGCGAACACAGAAGTACTTTTTCCTAAACAGTCCAGTTTATGCTTCTAATGTGGATATTCTTTCTCTTTGTACATTTGTATGCTCAGGACCTCGTAAACCTCAGATCATTACATATTGGCACAGTGGGCATACGTGGTTTATATTCCTGGAATCTCTAAAGCAGTGGTAAAAGAGGTTTTACTACAGAAGGAACTTATCTTTAGAACCTTTTAGTTGCAAATGTTTAGAAGCATGTTCTGTTTGGAGATTTGTTAGTCTTAAGAGATTTGACTTAACAAGCTGCATCCTGTCAGTAAAGTTGGGTAATTTCCATTGTTGGCCCATTCTGGGAATGGAGAGACAAAACACACCTGCTCTGCATGACTTAAAGCAAATATAAGGAAGTTAGCATGAAATCTGGATGAGAGAGATATGATTCATTCTGTAAAAATGGCCAGCTGGCAAGATTTCTTCCTGAGTTTAAGGACTGGAGCAAAGCTGTGGCTGTGATAGTTATTGGCAGCTTAATGTGAAGTAAGGGAACTTCTTATCAATAATTAGAAACCGATTTTCATTGCTTTGAAAAAGCATAGGCCTACTAAGGCTTTGTTGAAAGTCACCCTTTTTCTGCCAGCACCTTTGGCACATTTCCTGTCCTCGATTGTTCTCTTTCCATTTGTTTTTCACTTGCCACTTGTGTTTCTTTAGATGGTGAGCCAGCATCTGCGGTGGGGGTAATTTCCATTTTGGCATATTACGGAGCAAGTAGCATATTGTGAGTGTGCAGCAAATGCTGTTGGTATGCTTGCTTAGCTGGCGTTTTGGTTATCTGATAGTAATTGGAGAAAATTATTTTCCAGTTGAAGGAGGACGTCACACTTTGTGAGGTGAGGAGTACCTGTTTCAGATATCCTAGAGAAACCGTATACATTCTAATAGCAGTTGCCTTCCCGTACCTGCATTCCAGGGTCCTGAGCCAGTTTGACAACACAGCTTCAGTGTTTGAGAGCCCCAGGCACTCGCTGAGGTTGACTGTAAGGTTTTCTTTCTTACAGATGTTCAGGCGGTCGCTTATGAGGAACCAAAACACTGGTGCTCTATTGTCTACTATGAGCTCAATAATCGTGTGGGCGAAGCGTTCCATGCCTCCTCCACAAGTGTGTTGGTGGATGGTTTCACCGATCCTTCCAACAATAAGAACCGTTTCTGCCTTGGGCTGCTCTCCAACGTTAACCGGAATTCCACTATTGAAAACACCAGGCGGCATATTGGAAAAGGTGAGTTTTCACTTGAACCTCTTTCACATATGTGTCTGTTGTGCCCCTGTTCCCCTAGAACTGACGCAATTGTTCCTGGAGCAGCCTACCAGGGCAAACACCAGGTAATAAACACTGGCTGCTGTTTGTAAATAGCTTTTCAGTTTGTATTATCAGGACGCTACTCACTTTTCAGTCAGCAGTGTTTGTGTCCTGCCACCTCATAGGAATTGATATTAACCAGCTGAAATATTGATCTGGGCGGGGGGGGGCACTCTTCCATCTTGTGTTTTGCTGCAGAATAAAATAGCTGTTAAAGAGTGACTTACAACCTAAAACTAAATGCAAGTTAAAACAAGTAAAATAATATGTTTCAAATGAGTACCATAACTCACTGGGAAAAGTAAAGAAAGAACCAGTCCAGAATAACTTAGGAATATAGTATTTGGCTGTGTTTCTTCAGTCTGGGCCAGGTAGGGTAGAGTGCTTGTAAACAAATCCCGAGCTCATTTTAGTAGGCTTTGATTGCTTAGTGGCAGTATGAATAAAAGTTATGGAACTTTTAGTTATAAGATTAAGCAAATGACTGAATGTGGATGTTTCCGGGAGCCTGGATTTTCACTGTGGAGTAAGAAACATACAAGTATGGAGGAGGGCAAAAAATTCACCCTGTGGAGGTATCAGGGTGAAATCATGACTTAATAATACATGTACATATGTGTGTACACGTGGATGTGTGTGTGTATGCGTATGCATATTTAGATGTGCTCATACGTGCATGTAGTTTCTGATCTGTCTGCTGAAAGGGCCAGCAGGCAAAGATGCCCAGGAGCCATAAACACGTCTGGTTCTCAGCTCATCGTCTCTAACACCATTTCCCACTGAGAGGAGTCAGGACTCCTCAGGGAAAGGGCTGACTCCCAAGTCCGGACCAGGTAGACAGAGTTGAGCCTGGAACATTTTGTTCTATCAGAAAGTGAAGAGATGCCAATGAAAGTGATGGGGGCGTGTCACAGGAGCCATCTTGGAGGTGCTTCCCCTGGCCACTTCTGGGACAGTTTGAGTAACAAAATAATGAAGTATGGTCATGGATTTTAAGCCACTGAAAAACCATAGTAATTTATAAGCCCGTGCCAATAATACATAGATAAGGATAAGGAATGAATGGGGAAAGCTGGTTCACAAATGTGCAGTGAGTGCTAGAGTTTGAAAGTCATCATTTTGCAGCCATCAGGCAAGAATCCTCAGTGAATACTAAAGAGAGAATTTTTTGCAAGAATCAGGATATCTGCATGGTCTTACAGTGTCTCCTCACAGACTGGCTGTTAGTAACAAGGGAGAATAGAAATGAGTAGTTATACAGTGGAGACATTGGACAGCATCTTGACTGGGAGATCAAAATTATCATCACCAGTGAGAGACAGATGGATCCCATATACCACCAGATGTGATGCCCTGAGAAAGAAGTAACATCACCTGTGCAGAATTCCAGTTGAGAATGCAAATCTGAATCTAATCATGGGGAAATTTCAGACAAATCCAAAATGAGGAACATGTTATTAAAAAGGGTGAAGAGGAACTGTATTCTTCTAAAATATCAATGTCAAGAGACAAAGGTGTGAAATGTTCCAAATTAAAAGAGATTAAAGTGATATGACAGCTAGGTAATAAGCTGACCCTGGGCATGATCTGTGCCAGACAGGAAAAATAACACAGAGGACCTTATTGGGATCAGCAGGCAAAGTTAAAATATGAGTGGTAGATTGGATGAGAGTATTATATCAATGTTACATATACTGGCATTGCTAACTATATTGTCACTATGTAAGAGAGTATGCCTATTCTTAGGAAATACACACATATATGCACATATACAAATATCTATCCATCTAAAACAAATCTGTGTCAGAATATATATATGGATGTATATGTGTGTATATGTTTATGTATACATATACACATATGTATGTATATACATATATGCATATGAGAGTGTGTGAAAAAAATAGAGGGGAAGGAGGTGCGAATGATAAAAAATATAGAATAAATTGTCACAATAAATGAATCAGGATAGTGGTTACATGGGTCTTCTTTTGTTTTTCTTGGCTATTCTGTTTCTGTACATTTGAAATTATTTCCAGAGTAAACATTTTTTTTTAAAGGACCTACTATAAAATTTAGAACAGTGGACCAAATTAAGAGGTCATTTAGTAAATGCTTAAAAGGCATTTGAGGTAAAGTTCAATACTCGATCCTGGAAAAAACAAACAAACAAACAAAGAAACAAAAAAACCTCCTAAAACAGGACTTGATAGTTCCTTAATATGATTAAGGGGGAAAAAAACCAAATCCTAAACTCCGCATTTAATGATGAAATGCTTGAACCTAGGTTCATAACATATAGATCTCTTTCCATGATCTGTAAACCCTGAAAATTGTACATAAACACAATATTGCATATATTTGGGATCAAGGGAGAAATTTTTCATTAAGTTCTAAAGTTGACCGTTACCCCAAAGTAGTAAAAAGCCATTGTACTCTAGAATATTTCTATTAAAAATTAGGAAGAAAATACGGATTCTGGGAATGCTGATACTTAACATTGTTCCAGATATCTTGACTAGCGTATTCAAATGTAGAATTATTGATAATGGAAATAAGCCAAAATTGTAATTATTGCAGATGATATGATTAATTGATAATATTTTTGGGAGAGATTCTTGAACTCAAGTTAGTAGGTCAAGGGTCTTGATATATTATGCCAATTACTTTCCAGAAAGCTTTTATTAATTTCCACTTATACCATAAGTCTATGGATGAGTGCCTTTCTTCTTTCACCGATGTAGGTATTACTGACATAAGTAATACTCGTGGTTGTTGTGTTTATTCAGAAGTTATGGTTGTTTATCTAGAAACCTTTAAAGAATTTAGTTTTAGAGATTTTATGTCAGTTTTCTTTAATCTGGCAATAACCAGTTAGAAAATATAATGTAAAGGAAAATCATGCTTCTAATATCAACAGAAAACGTAAAATTTTGGAAATAATATGAATGAGCAATACATGAGAATTAGGTAAAGAAAACCAAATTTTACTGAGACAGAAAATTTAGATATGTAAATAAGCAGTCTGTGTTCCTTAAAGAGAAGGCTTAATATTGTGAGAATATTTTAAGGATATCCTTTCTTCCTAATTCAATTTATGGTTTAAAATAATCTATGCCAGAATCACAATGTGTTATTTTTTGAAAGTCGGAAAATATGATCTGAATATTACCTGGCAGGTTAAACAAGTGAAAATAGCTAATTTTTTTAATGGAAGAGTAAAGAAAAAATTCTTGATGTTAGGTTAATTATGAAACTACAATTAAGTCAGGGTATAGACAAAATGGTAGAATAAATTAAACTCAGACTATGTTGTATTTCAAAATTAATGTATGTTAAGTGAAGCATAACAAATCAGTAGTCTTCTAATGGTCCTGCAGTAACAAAGTTAGTTTTTAGTTGAGGCTGTAGGGAGGAACCCTGACCTCATTTCACATATGCAAATAGATTAGTGAATTGAGGGGTTTTTTTTTTTTAATGGCAAGCTGTTAAAAAGCAAGAAGAAAAATACATTTTATCGGAGACAGAAATTTTCTAAGCATAAAAAGCAATAGAAAAGATCACAAGAGAATTTGACTACTCAAAGCTTTCAAACTTCTGTAGGTTAAAAAAAAAAAGCAGACACCAAGAACAAAATTAAAAGACAAAGGACTGATAGGGAAACAAATAGGAAATAAATTATTTATATCTTACTTGCAGCTCATAAAAAAATAATAAAAATATTAGAACCCCAGTAGGATACATAGGTAAGAAATATGAACAGTAAGTTCGTAAGAGAAACACAGATGGCTAATAAACATATGAGAGCATATCCAGTCTCACATGTAAATGAAAACAATATTGTTTTTCAGCGAAAATTTATTTTAATTTTTTTTTTTTTTGTCTTAAACTCACTCAGTACTGGCATGGGCAAAATGATAAAGGCACTCATATACTGCCGGTAGGGTGTAAATTGATATAAGCATTCTGGAAAGTCGTTTGGCAAAGTGAATCAAGAGCTTTCGATCCAGTGATTTAACTTCCAGGAATCTCTCCTAAGGATATTATCAAAAATTATCCAGAGACATTCATCCTGGCATTGTTACAACAGAAGAAAATTAGTGTCAACACTATGGTCCAGTAACGGGAGAATCGCTAAATTGTTGTATCCATATAATCGTGTAGATAACTTTAAATGTTTACAGAGAAAGTTTAGTAGTAGTCAAAACCAAATACAGCACATCAAACTGTTAACTTTTGCCTCTACATCACTAAACAAGTGGTGATATTTTCTTATTCTTTATATTTTGTTTTACTTTCTAAATTTTTGAAAATGAAAATTCCTCATTTTTATAATCAGGAGAAAAAGTAAACACGTGTGTGTACGCACACACACAGTTTCTCGTGCGTGCGCTCTCTCTCTCTCTCAAATTGTTTTCTCTACATCAAGCAGGAAAATGGACTTCTGCTCCAGCAGCTATTTAATTGCCACAGAAGTCGTAGACATTGTGTGTACATGTAAACACAATGCATAATATTTTGGATTGGATTGGAGACCGTAGTTTTAGCATTGGCTGAGCCATGCTGGAGTTGCCTGCAAGGTGGATTGTTTAAAGCCACATGGCGTGGGACTCTGTTTGCTGCATGGCCTATAATAATCTCCCTTAATGGTGTAGGGCTTTGTCAAAACGTGCCCCCCCCCCCCCCCCGCCACGTTTCCTTTTTTTAAAGGCTGGGTAGGATCAATTTCCAACACTCCTGGCACTCCAAGATGTCACAGGAAGAAGTTTGGAGCAGATGGTAGTTCAGGGAGATCAGATTCCACACAGTATGAATTATTTTTATAGTTCCCCCCCCCCACCCCCCAGACCTTCATCTTCTAGCTCTCAGCACTACTTCCTCCATGTGGTTTTCTAGCCCTTTTACTTTTGATTCTCCCTTCTCCTACCCTAACATTTTCAAAGAGCTGAGCTACAAAATAAATGCAAGAAAGAGAGCTCATATGATGAGTATATGTAGAATCCAATAAGTCCGGCTTTATTGTGCTGTATTTTTAGAGTGAGAATATGCTTTCAACCCATGGCCAAATAGGGCATTAGACTCTTATCAAAATGAACTTGCTATATCTCGCTACTAATTTTTACGAGACTGTGTTGTTATATTATTTCTTAGAAACCTCTTAGACATACACGTTAACAAAAGGACATTGTATTAGCTAATACGGTTAACTAAGATTTTATCAGCTGTACAAGATTTAGAGAAAAACCAAAGTTTAAATCCATGCGAATTCATATATTGAAGAGACACAGATGCCTTTCAGCTGTGAGAAATGATAATGAATATGACCCGTCCCTTGTCTTCCTACAGGAGTGCATCTTTACTATGTGGGAGGGGAAGTGTATGCTGAATGCCTCAGCGACAGCAGCATCTTTGTGCAAAGTCGGAACTGCAACTACCATCATGGATTTCACCCCACTACTGTTTGCAAGATCCCTAGTGGGTGTAGTTTGAAAATTTTTAATAACCAAGAATTCGCTCAGTTATTGGCACAGTCTGTGAACCATGGCTTCGAGACAGTCTATGAGCTCACTAAAATGTGTACTATCCGCATGAGCTTTGTAAAAGTAAGTAAGTCCTCTGCTTAGGCTTTAACATGTTTGCTGTGCTTTCTCGCAGTATATAAATCTATATCCTCTTGATATATGTCCATAGAAGCCAACATATTACCTAGGCATTTTTTAAACTTTAGTGAGGGTGTCAGTTACTAGGATACAATTAGAATATAGGAGTGTTTGTATTTAAATCTCAACAGTGTAGCAGGCTTTAATAACTTTTTCCTCTTCAAATAAGCACTATTTTAGCTACTGTAATACCATAAGAATATGTTTTGTTGTATATTTAACATATATAATTTAAATGCACGATTTTCTTAAAAGATTAATTCAGTAAACAAACCCCCCTTCCTTTTCATTCTGCGTTTTTAGTACCTTTATGATGACAACATTTGTTGCTTTTGTTTCAGCAATAAATGAGTGATCTTTTTTAAATAAAAGTTCACCATGCTGGGGTTTATTTGTGATAGGTCAGGTTTTTTTAATGGTTCCAGTAAAACCTCATGGTTTTCCTATAATTCAGAAGTTAATAAGACCCTTGCCCAAAGATCAGTAGATACCTTCGTTCTAAGACTGTTGTTAGGGTTGAGGATGGAGAAGGTTAAAGACATTGCTCACAATAATTGATCTCTTTCTCCCTTCTCTTCCACCTCCAAGAAATAAAAAAATTTTAAGATGTCAAAATTAAATATCAAATATCTGACTAGATTTCATGAGTTGTAACTTATTCTAGTAACTGACTTGTCTCTAAATACTCAAAGATAAAATTTCATCCTCTGTTACCTTGAGAAACAAAACTAATTATATATTTGGGTGAGGCAATCACCTTTTATGTCCTCTCTTCAGAAGCTCACCCAACTTGTCGTGAAACCTGTTTTGTAATGTATGTATTACAGAGGGTAATTTTGGAACCTTACTTTGTTAATCATCCTTTAGATCAAAGATGCCTTTCCCTGAATATCATTTTTTTCTTACTTCTTGAATCATATTAGCAGATTCTGAGTTTTTTCTCCTGGTGTTGGTTTTCTTGAAACATAATTCACCAGTTTTGTGATGTGTGTGTGTGGCTGAGTATGGTACCTTGTTAGTATTAAAGGAGGGTTTTTACCTTTTAAAGAAGTTTACCAATATGCTGTGTACCTATGGGACTGGAAAGATCTTTCTCATGCACTATTAACATTCACGGTTTAATTTTTGACTTTGCATTTGGCTAAAATGAATTTTAAAATGAAGACTCTGACTTGCCAGCGATGGTTTTTGTTTGTTGGGTTTTTTTTTTTTTTAATTTTTTTTTTACAGTTGATTTATTTTGAGGGAGAGAGGGTGCGTGCTTGCACAAGCAGGGAAGAGGCAGAGAGAGAATCCCGAACAGGCTTTGCGCTGTCACCACAGAGCCCAGCTCAGGGCTCTGTCTCACGAACCATGAGATCGTGCCCTGAGCTGAGATCAAGAGTTGGACCCTTAACTGACTGAGCCACTGAGGTGCCCCTTATTTGTTGTTTTATTGGTATTGAGGAAAGAATACCTATTTTTTTTTAATGTTTATTTATTTTTGAAAGAGAGAGAGAGAGACAAAGTGTGAGCGAGAGAAGGGCAGAGAGAGGGAGACACAGAATCTGAAGCAGGCTCCAGGCTCTGAGCTGTCAGCACAGAGCCCAACACAGGGCACGAACCATGAGATCATGACCTCACCTGAAGTCTGGCATTTAGCAAACTTAGCCACCCAGGCGCCTAAGAATACCTATTAAGAGTCAGGAAACCCAGGTTCTAGTTTTATCTGCCATTTTATTTTATTTTATTTTATTTTATTTTATTTTATTTTATTTTTTAACATTTATTTTTGAGAGAGTGAGAAAGAACATGCGTGGGGGGAGGGGCAGAGAGAGAGAGAGACCTAGAATCCAAAGCAGGCTCCAGGCTTTGAGCTGTCAGCATAGAGCCCCACGAGGGGCTCAAACTCCCGAACCGTGACATCATGACCGGAGCCGAAGTCGGACGTTTAACCAACTGAGCCACCCAGGCGCCCCTTAGCTGCTATTTTAACTGTGTGATTAAGGCACAGGGATCTTTTGCCCTTCCTCATGTTCATCTTTAAAATGGGTGGATAGAGTTGGGAACTGTGGTAATCATTACAGAGTTCCCTTGATGAGTCTATTATTCTTGAAGGGCCACTCAAGAAGAATCTATGACTCTACTGCTCCAGTTGGATTTCTCTTCAAACTCATTTCATATTGTTTACCCTGTCACTTTTAATGGTTTTACTTTTATAGATTTTTAATTATTTACACACAAGTAAAAACAAACTTGATACTAATAAAAAGTATTTATGATACGAGGATATGCATTAAAAATGTATTGGATTTCATTCATTCAGCAAATATTTTTAGCACTATTCCAGAGAATTAATACAAAGATGAAAAAAAGCACCTTAAAGTTTCTAGCTTCACAAATGCTTACAGCCTAGTATATGCTTAATTATAAAATAACGTGATATATAGTGGAATGGAGGCTAATATAAGATATAATAGACATAGCTGGGAAGCTGGATGTGGAAAGCTAAGGGTGAACAAATTTTGTTTTAAAACTCCTGACATGGGGCGCCTGGGTGGTGCAGTCGGTTAAGCGTCCGACTTCAGCCAGGTCACGATCTCGCAGTCCGTGAGTTCGAGCCCCGCGTCAGGCTCTGGGCTGATGGCTCGGAGCCTGGAGCCTGTTTCCGATTCTGTGTCTCCCTCTCTCTCTGCCCCTCCCCCAATCATGCTCTGTCTCTCTCTGTCCCCAAAATAAATAAAAAACGTTAGAAAAAATTAAAAAAAAAAAAAAAAAAAACTCCTGACATGATGAAGGGCAGCTGCTTATCATACATTTGCAACAACAAGTTTGCATAGTATTTATATGGTATTGTTCTTTATTAAAACCATAAGGGTTTTATACCTTGCCCTTGCACACTTAGCATCTTAGAGAAATTATATAGGTCATTTTGCTAATTTTAATAGCCAGTCTTTTTGCCATTTTGAAGATGATTATCTTGGACTTTAAAACATACATTTTCTAAATTATTTGCACAGTAAATTCCCCATATATCTGAAAACTCCAAGTCCATTCAGCTGAACACGCATTTCTAGAGCTTCTGCTTTGTGCCAATCACTGTGCTAGATGTTTGAGATGAAGATAAATAAGATCTGATCCCTGCCTTCAAAGAACTTACTGTCTAATGGGGGAAACAGGCACACATACCTTTAAATTAAACATAGCAGTGTATTGATATTTGTACAAATGTATGAATGTATATACATATGCACTTCGTATATCACACCTTCTTCCTGAGAGTTCTGATATTTATATGTACTTCTTGAAATTCCTGGAGTAGATAGGTATCAGATAAATAGAACCCAGCCTTCTCTGACATTCCTCATGAAACAAGGGTTTATCAGAGCTTTATATTCCATTGCCCACCACACTAGTGAATTTTTGATCATTGCAGTTGCAAAATTACCTTTGTCTTTTGCAACTTTAGTGTCCCGATTCAGTCATACTGAAGATGTCTGGCAGACTACCTTCTTGTACAAATGTATAATGGAATCTATTGATTCAAAGCAATGCTTCGGTGTCCATAATAGCTTTCTGGATATGTATGTGCCTCTGCCCGTTTGCTTAGAGACTGAAAGATCAAGAGCTCTGTGTTGGTAGGAGGACCTTCAGTGGCTGAGGAGGGAAGAAGCAGAAAGTCAGTTTGGCTAACATGACTTTTTCTTTATTTTCTTGATGATAAAAAGTTAAAAGGTGCCTTCGTTAAATGAAACAGCCTTATAATATATTTGAAACTTTCATTCCCCAAGACCAGTGCTTCTTAACTTTGATTCTGTGGAGGGAACTTAGGGAGCCTAGAACACACCCATCACCTGAAACTGCCTGCCATACTGTATGTGTTTGTGCACACAAGCATCTGTCTTATGGAAGGCATCTGTGTCTTTAATCAAGAGTGTCTGATTACTTGAATTCTTCTTACTTAAAAAGTTTAATCACGGAGTGAAGCAAGTTAAATGACCTCCACTGTGTCTTCTAGGGTTGGGGAGCAGAATATCACCGCCAGGATGTTACTAGCACCCCCTGCTGGATTGAGATCCACCTGCATGGCCCCCTCCAGTGGCTGGATAAAGTTCTTACTCAGATGGGTTCACCTCACAATCCTATTTCATCTGTGTCTTAAACAGCCTCAGGCTTCTGCCTCTTGAAAACTATTGAGCCTTGCATGTACTTGAAGGATGGATGAGTCAGACACGATCAAGAACTGACAAAGGAGCCTTGATAATACTTGACCTCTGTGACCAACTGTTGGATTCAGAAATTAAAAAAATAAAAAAAAACAAAAGCCTTGGTAACATACTGTCGATATCGAGAACCTGTTTAGTTTACATTGTAACATTCTATTGTAAAATCAACTAAAATGCATACTTTTAGCAGGACTTCCTGTATAGTTAAAGGAGAGATGGCCAAGCCAGGGACAAATTATCTATTTGGTCCTAAGAGAAATGGTCCTAAGAGATTCTTTTGTGTTTGGCACTTTAAGGTCATCGTTTGGCAGAAGTTTAGCATTAATAGTCTTTCTGAAGTGTGTTTTTATCAGGTTTAGAACCCATGTTGAGTCTTATTTTCATGGGTTTTCATAATATTTTAAAACTATTTGTTTAGTAATGGGTTTTGTTTGTTTTTTAAGTAAAGTTTAACCTGATGATATACATAGTAATCTTTCTAAAATTGTACGCTGACCATACTGCTGTCAGAATAATGTTAGGTATATGCTCTTTGCTAAATATATATGTACAGAATATTTGGAAGTTAAGAATGGATTAGACTAGTGGACTTAGTATTTGAGGGGGTGGGGGAGAGGGAAATGACAACTGCAAATGTAGAATATACTGTAAAAAGTCAGTTTGTGACTTTCAAGAAACAAACTGATGCCTGAATTTTGCTGTGTTTCAATTTTTTAGACATTTTATCCTTTTCTTTTTTTTCTTTTTTTTTTTTGGGCGCCTTCTATCCCATCCTCTCCAAAAAGCATTTGTGCAGCTGGTTAATTCATGTAACTGTGAGAGCAAATGAGTAATTCCTGCTACTCTGAAATCGACTGCCTATATGTCTCAATACCAACCGTATGGAGTGCTTCAATTTAATAAGCAGTTTTTTATGGAGTTTACAGAAACAGGCTTTAATTTTCAAGTGAATTGTTCACCAACTGTTAAATATTTGGAGGATTTAAAGAACATCCCTGTTTAAATCCATTTCAAACTTTTAAGGATTTTTTTTGTACTGTGTTTGGTTTTATTTTTCTTCTGCTAATCTTTTATATTCACTTATGCTCTCGTACATTGAGTACTTTTATTCCAAAACTAGTGGGTTTTCTCTACTGGAAATTTTAAATAAACCTGTCATTATTGCTTACTTTGATTAAAAATTTGTCATTTCCTTATTTCACATGCTAGATTTTAGGATCAATCAGATTTACTTCTGAATCTTCGGAGAGATTTCTCTCAAATAATTCTTTGCCAAACATAAAAAACTAAATTACTAATACAGAGACAGGGAAACTGAATCATGAAGAGGGCAGCATCCCTGTAAATCAGAAAAGGACGTGTGGAACTTTGGAAATTAAGAAAAAAGGAGCAAAATTTGGAATTTTAGACCTAACCGTATAAACTTGTTTATGTGAGGAATTGCAGCACCAACAATTCCAGATGGACAACACTCTACAGCATCTCAGCTTCACACAAAAAAGCAAGTGTAACGTTGGCCCGGAAGGAGAGCTCAAAACTGCAGCCAGACGGTGTTCGCTTGCCCATCCACCTCCTGCGGGAATCCTCTGCCCTCTCTCCCATCCCCCACCCCAACCCCAGACAGTTTGCCCATGAAGGACACAGACTTGAGAAGACTTAGATTCTTCCCTTGGCCACATCGATGCCACCCCTTCTTCTTTTGATACGTCCTTCCCACAGTTGTTTACCATAGCCCCGTTTCTGCCCCGAACTGTGACCAAACAGAAACTTCTGCTGCATCTTGCTGTCTCCAAAAACATTGTGCCAGTGGAGAAAGCCCTGGATAGAATACCTATATTAGTGCACACGTTTATGGGCATCTGCTGGGTCACTTAACTTCAGTGAACCTCTGGTCCCTCACTTGTAAAAAGGAGACACTGTTTCCTTATCACAAAGTTGAGGTGAAGCTCTTTTGGAAGAAAAAGGTGTGAAAATGCCCTGGAAACATTACTGCATGTGAGTACGGGAGTCACTGTTAAACCCTCCCCTGTGTGCTATTTTCCCATTTCCCTAAGTCATTCCTCTCACGGGTGATCAGGAGTGATGATGGGGATTAGTGTGATACAATAACGTTAGAGAAGATGAATAAATTAAAACTATTGAGCTTCAACAACGAAGTGTCGCTGAAAATTGTCCAACAATAAAGAGCCAGGGTCATTTTTCTCACCCTCTTCCTAGCAGTTAGCTACTTTTTGTTTCCCCCAGTTCCCATGGCTGCTTGCTGGTACAGTTATGCAAATTGTTAACTGGGTGTAGCACACTAGTAGGCAGCTTGGAGATAGACTGGGTCAAACTCCAAAATAATCCAGAAGATTGAAACCTACTGGAAGGGGGGACCCTAGGAATTTGCGGCATGGTAAATGAGTCCTTCCTGCTCAAGTGCAATTATTTGTGTTTTTGGTAAAATCTTGATAGAGGTCATTGTCGTCATAGGAGACTATTGAGTCTCCTGGAAGTTTCAGATTAAGGGGGGAAAAAAAAGAGCAACTGTTTGGATTACTTTAAATTCAACAAATTCAAACAAAAAGCAATGTGAGCTGTTTCATAGTAGACCTATTTCCTGCCACCAAGAAACCACAAACGGGGATGATTAGAATTGGAGGGCCTAGAGCTCCTCACTCCCTCGTTTCCGACATCCAGTGAGTTCCTTAAGTTTCCTGCACCTGTTTAATCACCCATAAAATAGAAGCAACAAAGCCTATCTCATGGAGTTACCATGGAAATTAAGTCAATACACGCGAAGCACTTAGAACTTCTCAATAGATAATAATACGACCAATTCACTGTCTGGGAAAGCAATCAGAAAAGAGTTCAAATCAACAAACATTTGATGAAGACTACTTACCTTTAAAATATGTAAGAAGCATGGTGGGGAATCCTGACTGACCTCAGGGAGTATGTAGTCTAGTGATCAGAGAAACCCAACGGAAGAAAGCTAGCGATTTGTGAAGGCTTCCCACGCCAAGCACTGTGAGGCAGTTTCCACACAAGAACATAAAAGAATACTCTATCCTCAACTCCTGTCATTTTTCTTATAAATGAGGAAACTAGCCCAGAAGCTAAATAACTTGCCCAAAGTCACCTAGCTAGTTAGTCTGGGAATCAGAATTTCAATTCGGGTAGGACTTAAAAATTTAGAGTTAATTCCATTATATATGTTTCTGTTGTTAGTTTGCAGACATATAAACAGTATAAAATAAGGCAGAAGGAAAAGCACAAAGGAAAGAAGATACAGTTCAGACTTCAGTGAGTAAAGAGATCCATAAAGGTTTTACAGAGGAAGTGGTATTTAAGGTTGAGCTTTGAAGGTTGGAAGCATTTTCATAATTGGAGAAACTTCTGGGCAAGAGAACAGTCTGAGTAGAAGTATACGTGACAGATAACCTGTTGCTTGGTCCACCCCGGCATCTGCCCACCAGTTTCTGAAGACATTCCTCCAACCTACAGGATTACCGTGGGATTTATCAAACAGTCCCTCTGGCCACTATTAGGTGGTCTCCGTAGGGACCTGTTCTGTAGGAATGCTGAGACTAGAAGAGTTTTTCTGTGTCTGGCTGAAGCTAAGGTAAACCTTGGGATTGCCCCTACCACCTCTTTGGCTCTATGGGCTGGGGATGAGAACATAAGAGAGAGTTTTAAGGGCATCCAGACTGTAGGGTGTAGGACTTACCAAGCGCTGCCACATTCCTGTTAATGGTTATCCTGCGACACCAGAATCTTTATGGCTAATCCGCTCTTTCACTTCATGTAGTTTGAGTTTTTGTCAGCCTGCAAGAATACGTGGTTTAAGCAATACGGTATGAACATACTTGAATTTTTATTTATTTTTTTATTTTTAAAATTTTATTTTTATATGTTTTAATGTTTATTTTTGACAGAGAGAGAGAGAGAGAGACCAAGCGTGAGCGGGGGAGGGAAAAAGGGAGGGAGACACAGAATCCAAAGCAAGCTCCAGGCTCTGAGCTCTCAGCACAGAGCCGGATGCGGGGCTCGAGCCCACAGACCATGAGATCATGACCTGGGCTGAAGTCGGACGCTCAACCGACTGGGCCACCCAGGCACCCTGAACATACTTGACTTTTTAAAAAATGCTTGCTTATTTATTTTGAGAAAGAGAGTGCAAGTAAGCAGGAGTGGGGGAAGAGCAGAGAGAGAGAGAGAGAGAGAGAATCCCAAGCAGTCTCCGCAGGACCATGAGATCATGACCTGAGCTGAAATCAAGAGTCAGACACTTAACCAACTGAGCTACCCAGGAGCCCCATACCTGACTTTTTTAAAGATACACCATTTCTATAGGTAATTTTCTTTTAACCAAACAATACTGGTTCGCTAAAGATTTTTAAAGTCTAAGGAAAACAAAAGGAAGAACCTGAAAGTCACCTGTACTAACCGTTGGTGATTAAATTACTTTATCCTTGAACCAGGTGGTTATGACAACCCGGCATAGAGATATTCGGCATGCTATAGGAAATTCAGGTCTAAAGGTTAGTCACTAGCATCAAGGTGATTGGCTCCATTTGTTAAGCAGTTATCGGCACCAACCCTGTGCCAACCATTGTGCTGAGTGATAAAAGCGAATAAATCCCCCGCCCTACCTGCGCAGCTTGCACTCTAATGAGAAAGGAAGATAAGTGACACAATAACATTGTGCTGTGACAGCAGAGGGCACAGAAGGGAGTATAAACTGGACCCGAAGACTCAGGGAAGACTTCTCAGAGGGGATGGTGCCGAATGCCTGGCACATTACTGTACCAGATTTAGATCTCAAAACTCAGGTTTCACCCAACGCAGAAGACGAGCTGTTTGGTCTCAATGTGCATTGATTTCTTTGTTGCATACACATTTCTTATTTTTTCTGGGAGAATTGGGATTGTAGGCAGTTTACTGGAAACTCTTTTTTTTTAATTGAGTCTGTTGACCGTAATTTTAAAATCTGCACAATTCTTAAGTGGTTTTTAAGGCAGTGGTCCCCAAGGATGGTGCTGGAGGGAATTCTCAGGCCTACAGTTTCCAAGCACTGGAACTGAAAATCTCTTCACGGAAGATCTGGAAGCTCAGTGCTAGCAACTGAAAAGCCATAATACATTCTCACCGAGATGCAATTCGCAGTTTAAAAGGCAGGGTCCTGTTATATTTAAAAGCTCAGGAATGGCTTTAAGGAAGACTTTGTGAAAAGCTGACAATGTGTAAATTACCCCCTCCCCTGCCTTGATCTCAAAGACAAGTAAATCAAAGTAAGATAGCCTTGGAGAGTAAGTTTTTAAAAGGTTAAAAAAAAAAAAAACAAATTGAAATCAAGCTGCTGTTATTCCTTAAGACTAGATATTTTGTGAGAACATGAGAGAAAATTTTGTTTTTTCCTCTAGTCTTGGGTCAGATGGAGACAAAAGAATAAATTCACCTCCACCATATTTCCATTGCATGGATTTCCATTGCATGGATGTATAGTTATGTTGCAGATGTGATAAAGAGTCTGGGCACATGAATTATTATAGACATTTTTTTTTAATGCTGACTCTGTCACCTTCCAGCTGTGTCATCTCAGGCAAGCGAATTAATGTATGAGCTTCAGTCTCATCATCTGTAAATGGAAGAATAATAGTCACACTCTCACAGGTTGTGTGATGCTGTGATGTGCACTAAATACTTGGCACAGAAGCAGGCACACAGTAAGCGCTTAATAGTGGCTTGGGTACAATGGTGACGATGACCTAGAGGGCTTCATCAATACAGGCCTAATAAACTCTTTTTTTTTTTTTTTTTTTTTTTAATTTTTAATGTTTGGGGCACCTGGGTAGCTCAGTCAGTTGAGGGTCTGACTTCAGCTCAGGTCATGATCTCGCAGTTAGTGGGTTCGAGCCCTGCATTGGGCTCTGTGCTGACAGCTTGGAGCCTGGAACCTGCTTCGAATTCTGATTCTCCCTCTCCTTCTGCCCCTCCCTTGCTCATACTCTGTCTCTCTCTCTCTCTCTCTCTCTCAAAAATAAGTGTTAAAAAAATTTAAAAATAAATATAGAGAGACATAGCATGAGTGGGGAGGGTCAGAGAGAGAGGGAGACACAGAATCCGAAGCAGGCTCCAGGCTCCGAGCTGTCAGCACAGAGCCCGACACGGGGCTCAAACTCACAAACCGTGAGATCATGACCTGAGCCAAAGTCAGATGCTTAACCAACTGAGCCACCCATGTGCCCCAGGCCTAATAAATCAACTCTTATCTCTGGGACATCATAGATGATTTGAAACCCAGTAAGAATTTTTTAAATCCCCACAACAATAATAAACATTAAAGAAAAAAAAAGCAGTGGCCAGTGTGTATAGCACAGCTAATGTTAATAAAATATAAATCGTGTCCATTTTCTCCTGCTGCTTCCAACAAGAATCCCACCTATAGATTCTTGACAGAAGATTCTTGATGTAACACTATTGCCAGTTTTATTCTATTTACTAAATAACTGCTTTCAGAGTACTTACAAATATTGATTTACATTACTCCTTAATCCACCCTTAATTTATAGACTAGCCACTTATTAGGATACCTCTTACCCTTGTGTTTTCCAATATTAAAATAATGTCTTTATTCCTGGTTCCATCCTACGTTATTCTACCTTGAATATTTGCCAAACCCGGTCTCAGAATCGTAACTCCTGCCTTAGAGTGTCACTAATCCCAAAGGATTTGGGCTTCTCTAGAGTTCTGACCCAGAGTCTCCTCCATCTGCTGAGAGGCCACCCCACTGGAAATTTACATCCAGCGTATGCCTTCCCCACAACCTTAGCCATTCTTTTTCTGTGTCGTTCCAACATTCCAAATTCTTGTTTATCCCTGTGTAGGCAAGGATTTATTTTGGTAGTGTAATTCTGTCTCCTCTGGTCAGGACATGGAAGCCTCCTATTCTACTTCTGGAAGCGTATGATTCCTAACTGGGTGAACTGGCAGTCACTGTGCCCTGGGTGTCTGCCTAAATACACAGCAGATTCTACCAGTTACCAGTCATCGTATATTAATAACCCACTCGTATCTAGTAAAATCCATTAACTCATGTTCCTACCAATTTTCCAGCTCCATCCCCTCACTTGACTAAGTATATTTAGAAATTTAAATTTGCATAGTCCTTTTGAGAGGAAGGAGACAAGATAAACCCATTTAACCTTTATAGGATATGTAATTCTACTTAAGCATAAGACATTAACTGTAACACCACTAAGAAATGTCTCTAAAGCTAATCCTCATGTGACAGTAAAGAGCCTTTATTTTTGTGTGTGTGTTTATTTTTGAGAGAGAGAGAGAGAGAGAGAGAGAGAGAATGAGTGGGAGAGGGGCAGGGAGAGAGGGAGACAGAATCCAAAGCAGGTTTCAGGCTCTGAGCTGTCAGCACAGAGCCTGACATGGGGCTCAAACTCATGAGCCATGAGATCATGACCTGAGCCAAAGTCAGACGCTTAACCAACTGAAACACCCAGGTGCCCCTATGTGACAGTAAAACGCTTTAAAATTTCAATGATTGAGACACCAATCCAAATAGGTTGTGACACTGATCAACCTTTTTTTTTTTTTTTTTAAGTTCATTTATTTATTTTGAGAGAGAAAGTTCAAGCAGGGGTGCAGCAGTGGAGTGGGGGCGGGGGGGCAGAAAGAGAGAGAATCTCAAGCACAGAGCCCAAATGGGGCTTGAACTCATGAACTTTGAGATCATGCCCTGAGCAGAAGTCAAGAGTCAGATGCTTAACTGACTGAGCCACCCAGGCGTCCTGATCTATCTCTAAAATGGATGGAGGGTTCCTATATATATTCCAGACTGGAGCTTCTGTCTTTCAGGAGACTGGAGCAAGAGGAAGTAAGGGAGAGAGAAAGGGTCCAAGTCAGAGACCTATATCCAGACTCTGGCCCTTGGTGATCTCTGGTGATCCTTGTGAAGTTCTCCAGTCCTTTGACCCTGGGTTTCTCTCTGTAAAATGGGAGTCACACCCTTCAGTGATGTGTGAAGAAGAGGGACAAGTCTGCTTGTCATATCGGTACCTGAGTTGGTGCCCAAAAAACAGGAGTTGCCATACTTATGTTTGGTTAGGCTGCCAGGGTGATTTATTTTTTAATCTATATGTGTCTATTTGAAAGTTCACCTTCACTGCCTTCAAATTAAAAAACGATAAAGTTGCATGATATGAAAGTTATATCTTAATAAAGCTATAAAAAAGGAAGATTTTTAAAATTAAAAAAAAAAGGAATCCATCAAATTCCCTTAGAGAATATATAAGTGATTTTTAAGCTGAAAAACCTCAGTGCCTATTCTGTAGGGGGCCAATAAATATTGATTAATAGACTTCATCTGTAGTTTTTCATGAGAAGGCAAGCCCAAGTTCTCCCTTATGTAGACTGCCCTTAATCCAAACATTAATTACTACTTTTGTATCACAAGACTGTTATGATAATCATACTCTATGCATTGGGAAATAATTTGAAATTCATGAAGAAGTACATCTCCATGCTTTGATAAATGAGTATAATTAGTTCCAAAATTTTTGTTCATAAGCCAAAACTGGTGTCATTAATCATTAAATATTCCCATTAAAATTAATGTAAAAACTTCAGTGTTGCTCTTAATGGAATAATTAATAGAGTAGAGGCCTCATTTAATGGTGTTGGAGGGCCCCAAGGCTCTGTCCTAGCTGTCCTTCTCCTCTTTATACACCTCCCTCCCAAGGTGACTTCTTCCACTCTCCAATCCCATGGCTTTGATTACCTTCTATATACCATTGACTCACAGATGTGTCTCCAGCCGGGGCGTCCCTTGGGAACTCAGATATCCAAGTGCCTGCTTGACATCTCCACATGGGTGACATCTCAAACTTAACATGGCCAAAACTGAACTTGATCCCATGCCACACCCCCACATGCTCTTCCCCTTCTTGGTAAAGACCACCATCATTCACGCAGTTGCTAAAGCCACAAATCTTTTCTCATCCCACATCCATCCCATCTGTAGATCCCATTGCCTCTACCCTCAAAACACATCTTTCTCCACTTCTTTCCATCTCTGCTCCTTCCTTCCTAGCCTAAGGCACCATCATCTCTTGCCTGGACCACAACCATCACTTTCTGGTTGGTCTCCCGGGTCACTAATCTTGCTCTTGCTACAATTGACTCTCCACATGGCACCAGGGAAAACCTTTAAAAATGCAAATCGGGGGCGCCTGGATGGCTCAGTCGCTTAAGCATCAGACTTCGGCTCAGGTCATGATCTCACGGTCTGTGAGTTCAAGCCCCGTGTCGGGCTCTGTGCTGACAGCTCAGAGCCTGGAGCCCATTTCAGATTCTGTGTCTCCCTCTCTCTCTGCCCCTCCCCTGTTCATGCTCTGTCTCTCTCTGTCTCAAAAATAAATAAACGTTAAAAAAAATTAAAAAAATAAAATAAAAATGCAAATCAGTTCATGTCACTTCCTAGCACAAAAGCTTTCACTGAGTTCCCACAGGTGCTTAGCATCAATTCCAAACCCTCCTGTGGCTCATGAGGCACTGCCTCAGTGGTTCTCATTCCTAGGGGGTGATTAGAGTTTTATGGGATTATGATTATCATAGTGATTGGGAGGGGGTGCTGCGACTGGCATTTAGTGGGCGGGGTAAGTATGCTAGATGTCCTGCAGCTACAGGATGAGCCTTCTTTCTTTCTTTCTTTCTTTCTTCTTTCTTTCTTTCTTTCTAACTTATTTATGTATTTTAAGAGAGAGAGAATGAGCGGGGGAGGGAGAGAGAATCCCAAGCAGGCTCTGCACTGCCAGTATGGAGCCCGACACAAGGCTTAAACTCAGGAACCAGGAGATCAATGACCTGAACTGAAACCAAGAGTCCCACCCTTAACTGATTCAGCCCCCCAGGCGCCCCAGGATGAGCCTTCATTCTGCCTGTTGATCATTACCTGAGCCTGGATCCAGACTTGATATTACATATTAAGTACAAAATAGAAAAGGATGTGCTGTGTTTTGTTCCAAATTTTATCTAGAAATGTTCACCATTTCGGAA
The DNA here is from genome assembly GCF_023721935.1 of Panthera uncia. NCBI lineage: Eukaryota > Metazoa > Chordata > Mammalia > Carnivora > Felidae > Panthera > Panthera uncia. Next base: position 120,911,236 of record NC_064811.1, read on the forward strand.
AATCTCCTCACTGCTGAAGGAGCCACTGACCATGTTTGAATCATTACTGCAACATCCCTTCACATGCACGTTGATTCTGCCTAAGTGGGCCATTATCTGCTTACTTCTGTCTTCCAGCGGAGTTGTGCCTAAACATTTACGTGTTGAAATACAAAGCACTTTATTATAAATTGCTTTTTAAAATTACTCCTTTAACAGGAATTAATGGTTGATTGATGATACCAGTTTGGACTTACGAGCAAAAATTTTGAACTAATGATACTCATCTGTTGAGAGATGAGATGAGGGAACTTCTATACGAAGCAAAAATTATTTCCCAATGATAGACTATGGTTACCATGGCAATCTTACAACAAAATAAGTAATAATCAACATGGGCCATGGAGGAGAGGTCTCACTCTTCTCATGGGAAAAATTGCAGATGAGGTCCATCAATTCATTGGCCACCTACAAACTAGGGGCAGGAATTCATGGTTTAATACCATTCTTATTGTTCCTAGGGAAATTTGATAGCTTTTGTAGTCTTAATATGTTTTTAAATTTTAAAACAGTGAAGGTGAAATTAACATAGAAAGGAATTTCCTTTTTGAGCCGCAGGAGGGGCACTACAATTCTTTTTTAAAGAGGCATTGGGTCTTAGGTTTGAGATTTGGTGTCCCATGCTCTCTGGTTCTGGCTTACCTCTCCTGTCTGACCTCCTCCCACACCAATCCAAATTCTCAGACACACCAAGTTCTTACCCGTCTGAGTACCTCTGCACCAGCCACTAATTCTCCCTCCCTCCAGTGCTCCTCTCCCTGCTGTTTGCACAATGGCTCCTGCTTGGGTATTACCTCCTTGGATCCTTGCTCGCCCGAGGCACTCTCCATCACATCGCCAGAGATCACCACCTGATCGGGGACCTTCTCTGTCTTACACAACAGAACATTGAACATTATCTGAGAATATGGTAGGGGCCCAGAAAATGTTTCTAGAATTAAAGCATGAGTAGAGGGAGGCAAGCTAAAGCATCTTGGTGGTAACATATGAATATCATTCATAACTCTGAACATACAAAACTGTAAATGCTTGCATTCTAAAAGAAAACGTTAAGACATTTGAACCAATATGGTGGCATTGCCAGCACCCATGCTCACCGTTTCAAAGACTGCAAATTAGTACCAACTGCAAGTACATTCACAATAGATTTGTGAGCTCTTTCTAGTTAGGTGTGGTATTTCTCAGTTAAAACATATCTGTGGTCACATATGCAGGGTATAAGAGCCCATATAAGTGATTTCTTGTTCAAACTGAGGTTAAAAACAAAATCATGATGGAGGAACATGGGGTCAAACATCTCCCAGCAAACCTTGATGACCTATTGAGCAAGGAGAAATGTTTACAAAAACCGGCATATAAGCATGGGGCTTAGGCGAATGAAACTTTCATCAGGAGAGCATCCAAAGAGAGATGTGTGTAAAGAGCATTAACTAACCTGCCTCAGGTTCCCCCATCTTTAACCCATCCACTACATGCGCTTGCTAAAATTCCAGGGTTATCACTCTACTCTGATGAAAATCCTCTGGTAAGTTTTCATCACCATATATGGCATGTATAATAATGAGATCAGAGAAGTGCCACCTACTTGCAGAGCATAGTCTGACTGCTCCCACCTGCTAGCCTGTCCCCTCGCAGGCCCTAAGCTCTAGTCACTCTGGAAAATTTGTTGTCCTCACCCATGACAGCCACTGTCCTGGGCAGTGGTGGAACCCCATCCCCCCTCCGCCATTATGCTACCATAGCACCCTCAGCTTATTTCCATTTAAAGTGATGCATGTTCCTAGTGCAATTTTCTCTTCCTATTCTTCCACTGGACTAGCTGCTGTTTGAATGCAGGACTGTATCTCACTTATGTTAGTCTCTCCCGCACTACCCGAGGCTCGGAGCACGATAGACACTCAGTGTACATTGGTCTGAAAAAAAAACAATGAATTTACCTAAAGATTTAATGATCTTTTGGTGGAATAAGCTGATAATGATCTGATATTTCAGAAACTGCTATTCTAAATATGATTTTTATCTTTTCACAGTTGAACATGATTTGCTCTTTCCATAGGGAAGGCTCACCCTGAGTCTGAATGTGAGATCTGAGCTTCCTTTCCTTGGAATTCTTATATTCTACCTCTTCAGAATAGTGTTCAGTAGCAACACAGAGGATTCAGGAAGGCAGGTTAATATTTACAGATGTGAAATTCCATCTTTCATCAAGGGCATTTGTTGACTGTAAGACTACAATAGGGGGTTCTAAGAGTGGAGGATGTGGCCCAGCCTGGTGAATAGCTAAGGGGAGGCAGCCCAGCAGCCTCAAGAAGGAGAGAACTTGAAGAACCAGGGAGAACATCTAGCCCACATGCCCTCATACATCCATGTGCATGGGGCGGGGGGATGGAGAGGTTGGGGGTGCGATGAGCCCCTAAAACTGCATGTAAAATGTTTTGTGTATGTAGCGAGGTATATTTTCCCTGTGGGTGGATGGGCCCACCCCATTCTCAAAACCATCTGTGACCAACGAAAGGTTAAGATCTAGCCCAATATTGGGGTGTCTGGCTGGCTCAGTCGGTAGAGCATATGACTCTTGATCTTGGGGTCATGGGGGGGCATAGAGAGCTCACTTAAAAACAAAACTACAGTAAGATAAAATATAAAATAGAATAAAAATAAAATAAAATAAAATAAAATAAAATAAAATAAATGTAGCCCAATATGAACTTTCCTCCCTCAATAAAGAAAACTCTGGCCTGGGAGGTTGGGTGAGTTGTCCAAGGCTGCGTGGCACCTTAGTGTCCTAGCTGTGCCTGGAACCCAGTCTCCACTGCTTGTTTCCACTGCTTGCCCATGTTGCCTTCCCATCAGAGAGGGCTGATGCTTCCGGCGGTTTTCTTAGAAAGGCTTCTTAAACTGATGGCAGTATCCCAGTTGTCCTAAATTGAATACAATATCAGTGGGTACCACTTTAAAACTAGGGCTAAGGCATATACTTACTGCACTTGATCTCTGTTTTACACCAGATTGTGTGACTACTACGACTGAGCGCTATTTGATACTTTCATTTGTCCCCCACAACACACACCCTTTGGAGATACTTTAAATTTTGTTCAAATTGGTACTGCAGGTCAGAATGCAAATTCTATAATAAAATTACTGAGCTGTGTTGGAGCTCCTGAAATTGCAGTTTCATAGGCTCTTAGTTTCTAAAATTGTGATGCCTTGCTTTATTTATACATGGGCCAAGTTATTTAAATTTTTTACAGGGACAATGTTTTGTTACTTCGCGTTCCCTATAGGGAATGACAACTAGAAGTTCCCTTGAAAAGTATGGTTTCAACTCCATTTTTGTGCTTTTAGAAGAGAAGCATTACAGGACTTTGGTTTGGAATGGTAAAAAAAATTTTAAAAAAAGGTTATTTATTTTTTTCTCATGAAAAATTCTTTAGAATTACTGCCTTGGGGTGCCTGTGGCTCAGTTAAGCGTCCTCACGGTTCGTGGGCTTGAGCCCCATGTCGGGCTCTACGCTGATAGCTCGAAGCCTGGAACCTGCTTTGGATTCTGTGTCTCCCTGTCCTTAACTTTGCTTGCTTAACCTGTTTCTCTGTCCTTAACCTTGCTTGCACTCTGTCTCTCTCCTTCTCTCTCTAAAAAATAAATAAACATTAAAATTTAAAAAAAAAAGTATTATTGCCTTGATGCAATGGCTGTGGAGAGTGACAAGAACAGTCTATTATGGTGTATCCATTTTCCCGGCTTTTAAATACTGAAGAACAGGAGGTCCTTCCCAGGTTGCACGACTGCCTGTGGTGATTATCCTTGAGGCTTGGAACTACTGCTGAAAAAGTCTTATTCAGAGTTGCTTACTGGGGGAGGGAGGGAGAGAAAGCTCCCAAATGCAGAACAGCTCAATGAGGTACATCTAGCATGAAAGAGTCAGCTGGGGGGCGAGTGGTGTGTAGGGGGTAACCTGTCCTCCCTCTGTTGTAATTCCTAAAAAAGGCTAGACACTATGCAGGAAGAAACGCAAGAAGGGAAATGATAGGAACATTCTGTGAATGTGGAGAAGCCAAGTATTAGAATTATGTACATAGGATGTGCATTGCAGATGCTGAACAGAACCGAAGGGTGGCCAGGAGGACACATGAAAGCCCAGGTCCCGGGGCCGAGTGGCACAAGGCAGGAGAGAAAGAAGAGTTCAGAGCAAACGGCACAAAGAGAAAGCTAATAGGAAAAGCCAGCTGTCTGTGGCCTGCTCTCGCCCCCACATCCCCCACATGCCGCCTGGCATGCCCACCCCTCTCCCCCACCTGCAAAGATCCCGAGTACCCGCTTGCTGTCCTGCTCGCCCCAAGCCTCTCTTGGAGGCTTTTTCCTCTGGCTTCTAATCATTCATTCATGTATGCAAGCATTTATTCAGCAAATGTTTATTGAGAGTGGCTTCTGGTAAGAGTCAAGATTTCATCTAGCCTTGGAGCACAGCTGCCAGGAAATTGCGACGAGGAAGTAAAAAAACCTGGGACAGTTCCAACACAAGCCTTAATCACCTGCAGTGTGTGGTGACACTCTAATAGAATTGGGGTCACTGGCAGAACAGTCTCCTCCCTCCGGGTTCCTTCACATAGTGGCCAAGCCGCTGTTTGATGGGAGCTGACTACATGTGAGTGGCCAAAAGGCAGATGGCCTGAGAAGCCAGGCAAGTTGGAGAAATGCCCTGTGCTATTGATTAGGGGTCAGATGTTATTACCACATGATACTTGACTTGTCCTCCAGCATTCTTCCCCAGTCGCCAGGCCAGCTGTGTGCGCGGTGCTGAATGTTGACCCCCAAACACAAATCTCGGGAGGCCTTACTGAGGCCGTAGGCAGGAGAAGGAGGCTGGATAGTAATCTTGAATTTCTGTTGTAAATAGGATTACTACAGTGCCCTCTGTCTAACTTGCATCTTTTACGTAGCTCATGCAGCCTTTCGTTTTTGTTTGAGATTTTGTTTACAAATATGATTGTTTAAATTTTTCATAAAGGTGACGTTCCTGTGATTAATTAACAAATAGTACAGAAGACTTCTTGCAAAACAACAATCCCTTCTGCTCTCCCTTTTCTCGGTTGGGCTGCCCTGAGGCACCCATTGTCATCTGCTATTGTTTTTCTTTTTGTTGCCATCTCTGCAGCTCTAAATAATAAGCTTCTACTTCTATTTCTTGATTTATCGATTCTAGACCTCTTTTATTGATTCCGCCCTGTGATAGATGACGTAGCTAACTTCTACGGCTCCCACATCCCCTTCCTGCCTCCGCCCAGGGTAGCAATTTCATGATTCTTGTTTCCTTCATTTTGCCCTCAGCTTCTCCTCCTGGCCTTGTAACCAGAACCTCTATTTGTACAATGTCAAGGTTGATGGCGTTTACACTGCGTTCCTTAAACAGAATCAAGTCTGCTGTGATTTGCACACAGGTTGATTCTAAATGTTCCAAACCAATAAACAGCATTAACGTTATAACTACATAGAAAGTATCCGTCCAGAGCCAAGTGACTCTGTGGTTCTAACATCACAACAACCTCCTCCCTTGGAGGGAAATGTTTCTAGAGTCAACTTCAAATGGGTTCTCCTTTTGTGTAATCAAAATAACATTTGATTTTAGCGTACTTTTTATTTGGACCATAAATTTCTTTTTTTTTTTTTAATGTTTATTTATTTTTGAGAGAGAGAAAGAGACAGAACATGAGTGGGGAAGGGAGAGAGAGATAGAGGCACACAATCGGAAGCAGGCTCCAGGCTCTGAGATGTCAGCACAGAGCCCGACGCGGGGCTCGAACTCACAGACCGTGAGATCATGACCTGAGCCGAAGTCGGACGCTTAACAGACTGAGCCACCCAGGCGCCCCTCAAGACCTATTGTTTCTTGATTGTTTTTCTTCACTAGGATCCTATTCTTATTTTATGGATATACTTTTATTTTAAGAACATGTATCTTTTTTCATGTAGATTATCGCAAAGTGAATCTGAAATACCTTTTATTTTCCAAAATATCTTTTTTTTTCTGAAAAAAATTTAAATACCTTGTTTAATGTTTTCCTGCTATAGATTTTTCTGGGTTTTCATTGTTGTTGCTGTGGATTTTTAATCTTGGACTCTCTACATCATGGTGCTTGCTTTTCTCCAATGAATGTTGACCTCTTATTCTCCATTCATCCTGACAAAAAAGGCAATAAAAAGGCCAATTAGAAGCCTAACACCCTCTGAGTGTTAGCAATGGGCTTGTTGCTCAGCAGGTATCCTTCTTAGCTGTATGTTAGCAGCATCCTAAATGCCAAAATTAGCAGGGTTTTATTCTGGAGTCCAAGACCATAGTGGCTACCCCAGTTCTTCCCAGAGAGTTTGCTGGGGGAACAATCCTCCAATTTCTGTGTCTTAGAGTAATGGCCAGGCTGAAGCAGTTCTGCAAGCAAAAGTTGGAGAGGGAGATGACAGAACTCTTCTAAATATTAGTCCTTCTGTTCTCTACCTCACTTCTCTTCCTTGTGCTGTGATGTCTGTCATTGCCAGTCCCTTCCCATAGCTACAGCTCTCTCACCTTTTATGTTCTAGGCAGCTGCTGCTTCCTCTCAGCCTCATGGTCACAGTCTTCATCCTTTCCCACAAATTCCAGAAATGGGTTGAGCTCTCTTATCTGCTGATGGATCCCTTGCATTTGTTTTTTTATTGCTGAGATTTTATTTTTAATTTTAGGTTACTTTATGACAATATTAATGGTATCTGAAGGGAGAGTGGAGCTCCATGTGTGTGCTTTGGTCTGCCATCTTGAATAAGGTCTCCTGTGGAATTCTCACACATCAAAAAGTGGGCCAGAATGTGGTGAAAGGAAAATCCACAAAAGCATAACTTGAGGCAAATGGGCTTGATTGTGCCTTGAAGGACAGGAAATATAACCACAGACAAAATAACATGAGGTTCCTATACATATGAAATATTAAGAACAGTTTTGGGGCACCTGGGTGGCTCAGTCAGTTGAGCATCTGGGTCTTGATTTTACTTCAGGTCATGATCTCACGGTACATGAGACTGAGCCCTGCACTGGGCTCTGCGCTGACAGCATAGAGCCTGCTTGGAATTCTCTCTCCCTTTCTCTCTGCCTCTCTCTCAAAATAAATGGATTAACTTAAAATAAAAGAACAGTTTTAAGTGGCCCATGAATGACAAGGGAGTTAGAAGCACCCCAGTGTTGACATACATCATGATCATGGTTTGTTTTATGTGTTATCTTGACTGGACTAAAGGATGCCCAGAGAGCTGGTAAAACATTATTTCAGGGTGTGTCTGTGAGGATGTTTCCAGAAGAGGTTATCGTTTGAATCCATAGACTAAGTAAAGAAGATCATCCTCACCAATGTGGGTGGGCACCATCCAATGTGTTGAGGACCTAAATACAACAACAACAACAACAACAACAACAACAACAAAAGGATGAATTTGTTTGTTTTGCCTGAGGTAGGACCTCCATTTTCTCCTGCCTGACACTGGTGCTCCTGGTTCTCAGGCCTTTGGATTTGGACCAAATCATATCCCTGGCTTTCCTGGTTCTTCATCTCACATCTCTCTTCTCGACCTCCACAATGTCACCCAATTCCTATAATAAATTATATACATATAGGTAGATATATAATGGTGTGTGTGTGTGTGTGTGTGTGTGTATACACACACACAGACATGCATATGTACACTAACTCCCCATTTTTTTCAGTCATTAGCACCAATGATCACCATTCACTCAATATATAATTAAACATCTGTTGTTGTTTTTTTTTTAACATTTATTTATTTATTTTTGAGAGACAGAGTGCAAGCAGGGGAGGGGCAGGGAGAGACGGAGACACAGAATCTGAAGCAGGCTCCAGGCTCTGAGCTGTCAGCACAGAGCCCGACACAGGGCTCAAACCCACAGAGGGTGAGATCATGGCCTGAGCCAAAGTCGGATGCTTAACCGACTGAGCCATCCAGGTGCCCCTTAACTAAGCATCTGTTTAGTGCCAGACGCTGTGCTAGATGCTTGGGATATGACAGTGAGCAAAAATAGATGTATTTCCTACCCTCACAGAGTTAACAGTCTTGTGATCACACAAGAAAACGTAAGATTATGCCTGGAGTTAGTCCTTTGAATGAGCGGGACATTAGTCTATGAGAGTGAATGGGGGCTTTGACAAGTCTGAAGGATAGGTGAAGGTTTCTGTGAGGAATTGATTTATGAGTAGCATAACTTTCAATAAATGCCAGTGTATAGTTTATAAACATGTATGTATATTATTATTACATGTGTAGATTTCATTAAGTACACACCAGGTGAGAAATGATACAGTAGGAGTGAAAAGTATTTGGCCTAAGTATTGGGAGACCTCGGAGTCCTGGAGTCTTTGAGGATCAGCTTTGCCAACAGATGGCTCTCTGGCCTTGGACGGCTGGACCTCACTTCCCAGGGTGGGAGTCCCTTTATCAGTAAAATAAAGGGGTTGGATGGAAAGATCTGTTAGGTCATTTTCCGATCTAAAAGTCTCTCAAAATATATACATTTCATTAAGAGTTTTGTCTCCCTTGAGTGTCTTGACTTAACAAATAATTCTGCTCAGGTCATCTACATATACTTTCCAATTCTAAGGATCATTGGTTCAAGAAATATCTTTTGAGTACTTATTATCTAATTGTGTGTGTGTGTGTGTGCGTGTGTGTGTGTGTAGAGAAAAGACAAGAGAAAAACTAAGCACAGGCAAGTAAGATGAGTCATTTTAAGTGAAAATAGAAATATATTTCTATGTCAGCAAATATATATTTTCTTTCTTAGAGGCATGTTGACTGAACAGAGTTTCAATCAACAATTATTTTTTGAGCATTAATTAAAGATTCTTTGGGACTTTGCTCCTGGCTTCATTTTAATGTTTATTTATTTTTGGGACAGAGAGAGACAGAGCATGAACAGGGGAGGGGCAGAGAGAGAGGGAGACACAGAATCTGAAACAGGCTCCAGGCTCTGAGCCATCGGCCCAGAGCCCGACGCGGGGCTTGAACTCACAGACTGCGAGATCGTGACCTGAGCTGAAGTCAGACGCTTAACCGACTGAGCCACCCAGGCGCCCCAACCTGGCTTCATTTTAAATTGAGAAAGTTTCTAGAACTAATATACAATAGTATCTTATATATGTTATATAATATATAAACACTAATATACAATAGTGTTTACTGCTCTTGAAATGTTATTTATGAAACTAGATGGAAGCTTATGTCCATGTGCACATGTGCATGTGTAGGTAGTTTATTTATTGGTAATAAAAGCCCTCCTTGGCAGAAACACAAATCTATTTTCTAGGTCCATAGAAATATCCTTAGAAATGGCCTGAGTGATTTGGCAAATTGAAAGGGAATACTTGTATGTGATCAATAAACCAAGGGTGTGATCTTTAATTCTCTTACTAGTTTGTGCTTATTCTTATACTTGATTAGAAATGTTTATGGTTCAGGGGCGCTTGGGTGACTCAGTCGGTTGAGTGTCCCACTAAGGCTCAGGTCATGATCTCACAATACGTGAGTTGGAGCCCTACGTTCCACACTCTGCTGTCAGCACAGAACCCACTTTGGACCCTCTGTCCCCCTTCTCTCTTCCCGTCCCCTACTCGTGCTGTCTCTCTCTCTCTCTTTCTCTCAAAAATGAAAAATGAACATTAAAAAAAATTTCTTATGGTTTAGAAACAATAATTTCCCTATTGCCATATATTTTTAAAATAAAGATCTACACTTCCATCTTTGAATTTAATTTCAAAGTATCCCTAATTGTGTTCATAATTTTGATTCTTACTTTGGAGTAAACCTCTAGCATTCAGGATCTTCAAGTCAGTGACCCACTTGGTCCTCAGATTTAAGAGAGTTTCTTATTTCACCAGAGAAGCAGTCCTTCTCATCATAGTCAGACGGGGAACTCAGGTGTGGGATAGTTAAGCTCACAGAAAACTTTGCTGTACTATGACTTCTTTGGGTGGTGTTGAGGCAGTCAGAAAGGAGACATGAGGACATGGTGGGGAGGGGCCTTACTGGAGTTGTTGAAAAAGGCTATCCCTTTCACCGACATATCCTTTCCTTCCTGAAAACAGTGGCTCCGCCAGCAGAATGCAGTCCTCATCCCTTTTGATCTCCGAGGGCCTTTGAAATATGAACATAATTACACGTAAGGTTTTGGGTGGCACATGGAAATACTTAAGTAGCATCATCTTTGGAAAAGATGGTGATTTCTCTATAGATTTCAATTCAAAAGACAAATCCCTTTCCTAGAAGAAAGTTTGCATTTTTCCCATTCCCTAACTTAAACTTTGCTTTTCTGTTGCTAACTACCATTGGTAGTCCAGAGTATGCAATGAGATGACAGTCAATGCATAAATAAATATCCGTAAATTGCTAACAGGTGTCTCTAGAAATTATAGTCATTTTTCAGGATTCATCTAAGAACTACATTATAGGCAAATATGTTAGTGACACACATAACCTTGATCAGCTGTGACTATATCTAAATAGTCAAAATGCAGCTGTGAAGGGATTAGGAAAAGCTGACCAAATCCTTCCTTAAAAATTGCACTAAAATGCAACACAGGAGAGATAAAATGAAGGCGTTTATGTATTCCCTGAACTTACAAAGTCTGTGCCAATAGTTCAGATCTGCATTTTAATATTACATTTATGCAATTACAAAGATGGAATTTGTTTAGCCTTTAAAAATTATACTGTGGACAAACACTTATTGGCATGGGAAGAAGTTTGTGGTAGACTGTTAAATTTATAAATCAGGTTTTAAAAAGCGTATACTGAATAGTCTTCTTGTAGTAAATAGATGTGTATATTTATAATAAGAAGAGGGCTGAATTGATACCTAGAAATTGTTAACAGCGATTACTCCCAGATGGTGGGACCATGGGTGTTTTATTTTACTCTTTTTGTTGGTCTGTGTTTTCCAATTTTTCTTCAACAAGATCATATTGCTTTCCTAATAAGAAAAAAAAACAATAAATGTTATTTAAACCTACTGTATTACAAAAAGTGTTAAGGGCATTTGACAGCAACTGAGCTGCTGATAACCTGTAGCGATCATGTAAAACATGGGCAAGAAGCAAAGAAATGGCAGTAAGAATGATTCCTTTAATTCTGACAACAATTCCAATGTATGGGTGTTCTCCCTACCACCAAGCAATTCTCCAACACCAGTTGGGTTCTACAATTCCATTCCATTCCATTCCATTCCATTCCGACACTATCTGTGTGGAGGTCACATCAGATCCCACCCGCTCAGGGTTCAGTCCTATAAAGTTCCTTCCTCCCTCCCCCACCCACACACCTCAGATGCCAAATCCAGGTCCAGGTTGTCACCTGTGCTTCCTTCCGATCCACCAGCTATAGATCAAAGCTTCCCACGATCCCCTCCTGGGGTTCAGTTAATTTGTTAGAGCAGCTCACAGCACTCAGAGAAACACTTTACTTACTCTATCACTGGTTTATTATAAAAGGATATAACTCAGGAGCAGCCAGAGGGAAAGATGCATAGGGGAAGGTGTGGGGGAAAGGGTGGAAATTCCATGCTCTGTGAACACACCTCTCTCTTACCACCTTCACGTGTTCAGCAACCCTGAAACTCCAAACCCCATCTTTTTGGGGGTTTTACGGGAGTTTCATTATATAGACATGATTGATTTAAATCTTGGGCCATTGGTGATGAATTCAATCTCCAGCTCCTCTCCCATCTCCGGAGGTCAGTGTGATGGAACAGGAAGTTTCAACACTCTAATCAACTGGTTGATCCCCTTGGCAACCAGCACCCAGCCTTAGGTACTTTCCAAAAGTCACCCCAGTAACATAAACTTAGGTGAGGTTGAAAGGGGTTTGTTATGCATGTCAACACACTTTTATTGCTCTTATCACTTAGTAATTCCAAGGGTTTTAGGATCTCTGTGCCAGAAATAGGGATGCAGACCAAGTATGTTTTTCGTATTGTAATTCACAATATCACAGTTCTGCAGGACCAGCCTTTCCCAAAGTGTGCTTCCCAGAACACAGGTCCCACAAAATGCTGTGTGAAAAACAAAAAAGAGGTCAATTTTAACACCTATGGCAATATTAGCAACATTTAAAAAAGGACTCTTTTGTTGATTCAAAATGCACTCTGGAAAGTTCTGCAGTGGAGAAACCTGTGGCAGCAATTGCTTAGTTACCAGATACCTATTTTCATGGAACACTTATGAACATTCCAAGGCCCACTTTAGGAAATACCATACTTCCAGTAAAGTCCAAGAAGACCTTTGCTTTGAGTCCCAAAGGCCTCTTATTTTGATTACTGTGCCTAGAGAAGAACTCCACAACCAAAGGCTTTCAGTTTAATATGCCTGAGTTAAAACTCAAAATAAATACAGAACTATCAAATAAACAGCCACTGATATGCTTCCATTGCCTGACAGTGGACCGAGTTGTACTCCATGAGAAGAAACCCAAACGTTAAATTTCTCTTTGGACTCTATCTCCTCAGATAAGAAGAGTGGATTCTCCCACAGCAAAGTACAAGGAGCTCCAACTTTCACCTCCTGGCCTTACTTCTTCAAGGCCTCCTCTTGGCCTTTTCAGTGGGTTCTCACTTCCTCTATTCTGTAGAAATGATGCTTCGAATGTCCTTAATGAGACAAATTTCCAGAGCTGGCACAGACCACTGCTGGATGTTGGCACACATAAGACTAACAATTTGGAGAATATTTAAATATGTTTTCATTATAATTTTAAAATAGCAAAAAAGCAGTTTTTTACTTTGGTAAAATATACATAATATTTACCGTTTTGATCATTTTAAAGTGTATAATTCAATGGCATTAAGTACATTTGCATTGTTATGCAACCATCACCACCATCGATTTCTAGAACTTTCTGATCACCCCAAAAAAGAAACTCATGAAACACCAGCTCCCCATTGCCCTTCTTCCTTGCCCCCCGAATCCCTGGTAACTCCTATTTTACTTTCTGTCTCTATGAATTTGATTGTTCTAGGTACTTCAGATTAGTGAAACCATGAAATATTTGCATGGTTGCATCTGGCTTTATTTCACCTCGTATAATGTTTCCAAGGTTCATCCAGAACAAGATAGTGTTCAGTTAATAATAATCACCTTATATCAGTGAAGAAGATGATACTGTTCGTCATCTTTCATCAAGGTTTTTGTGACTGTCTAAAAGATGGAAGGCTTGAGGCATAGGTTAGAGCTCACATCCAGTCAGTGTCTTTTCTTACTGTATTTCTACTGAAATAGAACTAACCATAATTATTGGTTATCAAGATTGGCAGAATTGTTCAGGACCTCCATCTAATAATTCTAAATATATGGCTCAAACATATACCCAGAAAGTATGCTCTGATTTCTCTCTCGGTGATAAGTCAGGCACTAGGATAAAAAAAAAAACACACCATACTTAATACTTGGAATGTTTTCTTTCAACCTCAGAGATGATGGTAAATGGAATCTTACCCCACTTTGATTTCATTTGGCTCTAAAAAGTGTTTTTCTAGGTTTGGGAAAAGCATTTGGATTACTTTCTCTTATATATCTCATTTGGGGGGAGCATGACAGGTAAGTACCATACTATCTTGGATTTCTCCAATGAATGAAAAAAATCAAGTGTTAAAATCAAACTTGTGGATTAAAATATTTATACCATAGCTTGGTCTTCTTAAGAAATCCTGATAGTGATAATATTTAAAATGATAAAATTTACATTCCGACATGATAGCCTGAGGCTATTAAAAGTGGAATATATCACTGAAATGTGCCACTTGAAAAACCTACTTTAAAAAAAAAAATGGCATTACTAGTGTAATGAAGAAATGCTTTTATCTCATCCCTGATTTCAAAAGCTTGTCTAAACACTTTCACCTCAATAAATAGTTTATTTCTGCGTGGAAAAGGCAGCTTGTGCTTACTGCCAGTTTCTTCACAAAGCACGCTTCAGAGGTAAACACTCAGTGACCACAGTTTGAACACATTAACCACGTTCACCGACTGTGTTCTAAGATGCAGCAATAGGTAAAGGGACAGTTTATCCAAATAGGCAAACACTTCCTTATTGAAAACATTACTGGTGCTGTCGGTGTCTTCCCAGCCTGCATCATGGCTCACAAAACAATTGCCAAATGCACATGAAAAATCTCCTCAAGCACAAGGGTGAAGCAACAAACTCACAAGTCCCGGAGCGCCTCCCTTTTCTACATTTCTGCACATTTCTGCCAAGTGTTGATTGATACTCTGCACATCTGTGATTCTTTCCAAATGTAAGCCAAATGTCTGCTAGCATGCACTCGTGATAGACATTGCCCTTCTGCGCTATATGCCATTAATATTACATGATGCACAATGGCCCTCTTTGATTAGGAAATTCCCAATGGCTAATTTACGTTTCTTCCTGAGCCTGGTAATTATCATTACCCTCATAGTTGGGATCGTAAGTTTTTTGCACTAGTGTGACTTCCTTATCTGTTTGTTGTTGGTTTTGGTTTTGGGTGTGCAATTTCGAATGTTTCTTTAGTTTGGGTCCCTTCACCTTTAAATGACAGAATTTATCCATTTCATATTAGAAAGCATTATTTTGTGCTTGTTCAGGAAAAACTCAATTGGTTTATCAGAAAGGTCACGGTACTTTGAAAGCAATGCAAAAGCTTCTGTGGCTTCTTGCCATTCTTTAACAAAGTTTTGTAACAGACAATGCAATAGAGACTAGAAGCAAATTGATTGCTGGTCTGATAAAATCCAATTTTCACGTATTCATCAAGATTCAATTGTTCTCGCATATACAGTTTCACATTCGAGCTTTGCATCGGGCTCTTGTTCACTGTTTACATTTTCAGAGTTCTGTTATATTTACACTATCATTGCATCATTACTTTTACACTTCAGTACCTGTAAGCATTTGATTTATTTCTGTGAATTGGCTATCGTAGCATGCAGTGAAAGATGTAAAAGTTACAGATGTAAATAGCATTTAAATGTATAAAATTCAATAGTTGAGGCAAAGTGCACCATGAATGGATGCTTATGCTATGCACCATAGCCGGGATGAACAACTTTCAGGCACACAGTGATTATTAGGTATGCAACTAGATTTATAGAAAATATAATATTAATCTTAACTTTCAAATTTACCAAGTGAACATTAAATTGTTCCCTTGCTCTTTCCTTCTATATATGGCCGGGAGCCTACCAATGACCCCTGGTTTGTCTGTGAGCAGCACTTCCCCAGGAGGTACTACTTTGGGGTGTTGGGATGGCTACCTGCCAAAATAGCTCAGCATCCAACTAGCCTGATATCCCAAATCCCCAAGCCATGTATTATTCCTCCCATGACTTCAAGATAGATCTGGCTGATTGTTATAAAATAGCATTAAGCCTACAGCATACAGTTAGGCTGTAGATATAGACTATATATAAAACAGACAGTCTTTACCTTCTGGGGATTATAGAAATAAACACAAATAAATTGCAAGCTACCAACTGTGGTAAGTGCTGAAGGACAAAAAAAGATGAGAGAGAATAAGAAAGTGGAGGCTGAAAGGTCTCATTTAAGTTGATGGGTCAAAGGCAAGTGCTGCGTGAGCTATTTCCTTTGAGATCCTCAAAGAGAAATCAGCCATGAGTACTTAGGACATGTTCTTTTTTCTAAGAACATCTGTGAAGTGTAGAAATAACTAAAGACAGCATTTGTTCTTTCTATTACTATTATTATTAGCGCTTACCTACATTACGGGCACTGTTCTAAGCTCTGAAGTTACAGTTGTAAATGAGACAGACAAGACTTTGGTTCTTGTACAGCATTTGTTCAGTGTTGAGATGCCTCTCAAGACATGAAAAGAGAAAAAGATGGGTAAACTCTGGAGTAAGCCATTAAAAAAGCTTATGAAGCATCATTTTATTAATAACACAAGATAAAGAAATGTACTCTTGCCCACCAACACTCAACTGTAATCTGACTGAATGCTTAGATATATGTAAAAAATAAAAAAGTATATATTGATAAAAACTGGTGATCAACAATATAGGGGATAAAACCTTAAAATGAAGCTGGTGTATCAGGTGTTATAGATCAATGACACTAACCATTAAAATCATCTTACTCCTCTTCTGACTGAAATTTGGCCTCAAAGGGAAATTGGCCTGTAGAGAGAATTATTGACAAGTATCTGATGTATTTTCATAACCAATCAATAAATTGGCATTCTGGTCACACCCATTAGTGTCCATGAGTGTGTTTAAAATGAGTCTCTACCTGAGAGATCCTAAGTCAAGTGTGAGCCTGCCAGGCTGAAGATAGAGTGCAGCAGTTGACCACAGGTACCCAGTACCCCTGTCGGGGTGACCAGCAGGCTTTCTACATGAGACTACGGGATTTAGGGTAAGCAATAAGCAATTTGCATTAATAAATAATCATGAGATATTTTGGAGGCACTCCATCAACTATCTTTAGGGAGGAAATGATTTATTCTTTTTTAAATTTTTTTTAACGTTTATTCATTTTTGAGAGACAGAGACAGAGCACAAGTGGGAGGAGGGGCACCGAGACAGAAAGGGAGACACAGGATCCAAAGCAGGCTCCAGGCTCTGAGCTGTCAGCACAGAGCCTGACGCAGGGCTCAAACTCACTGACCATAACACTGTGACCTGAGCTGAAGTGGGATGCTTAACTGACTGAGCCACCCAGGAACCCCGGAAATAATGATTTAAAATGTGAGGTTGGCAATGGTTATTTCAAGGCTCAGAATAAACCATTTTCAAAACATTGACTGATACTCTTAACAACTGTCAAAATAGACTAAAAAACGTAAGAGAAATTGAACCCACAACTTTAGATCCTTTCCTTTTATAAGTATAGTTTCTTTTTCTATCAGTAGGAAGACAGGCTAACACAGCCAATGGAGTTCCTTTAATTAAATAAACAGACATTTCTTATTTATTCTAACAAGCTGAAATAGTGTATGAGATTTCAAAAAAAAAAAAATCATTCAGCAGTTCAGTCTTGTCTCCCTTTTTTGTGAGATTGAAAAAGAACCAAAGAAACATTTGAATTTGGTATAAAGGGGACTAAGGATATTTATCATGAACAGTTTAATATTAGTCTTCTGAGACCAGAGCTACTCTTCTGAGTTCAGCAGAAATACACAATTTGATAAATATTGAATTACGCTTTAAGGCAATTCTCATACTTTAATATAACCTGTTTTTTAAAAATTTCTTTCTTTCTCCTTTGAAATAAAAGTCCACCACCAAATACAATTTAAAAAAATACATTGAATTGCTTTTCATCTCAGTTTAGGGAAGAGCCTTTAGCTCACTTTTATACCATAGCAATTTTTAGCAATTTTTCTCCTGAATGAGAGGAAAAGAAGCTTGAACGTTTCCGGAGAAATGTAGTAAAAAAAACCAGGATCCCTGTAAAGTGATGTGGTCATGTCAAATATATTGCATATATTGCTGTCAAGTTAAGATGATGCATTTAAAGACATTAAATTAGATTATGGTAACTATTTGGAAATTTGATTTTTCACATTATGAAATTTTGTGTAAACTGGAGAATATTTAAACATTTGAAACCATTGATCCAATTTTTCTACATCTTGCACATTAGGATCACCTGGTTGGGAGAGAGGTGGAGGGTAGAGAGGGTTGACTGTAAAAATATCAATGCCCGATTCCCACCCCTGAGACTAGCTCCCTAGCTGATTATAATCTGCCATCAAAGTTAAGAACCACTGTCCTAAGATAATAATTGTGGCAAGTAACCATCAAACTTGAAGTCCAAAATGCATTTCAGTTTAGGTTAGGTTGCCAGATAAAATAGAGGATGCTTAGTTATATTTGAATTTCAGATAAACAATAAATATATTTTTAGTATTGGAATATAAATATGTCCTGAATATTACATAAGACCCTGCATTTTTATTTGCTAAATCCAGTAACCCTAATTTTTCTTTGCTTAAAATTTATCTGGAACGAAGTCGTTTATCTACCAATGGAGTTCTTTAGAAACAGATTTCTCTGGGACAAACTACAATAACAACAAAACTGGGTAAACATGTTAGATGCTCTCCTGTTCTGGGCTCTTAAATAAGTTCATCTCCTCTCTATACTTTCAGTTTTCCTTCCATTGTCTCTTGCCTCTAACGACACCAGTTATTTTTGGGTTCCCCAGACCCTAGTCCAACATGAGTTAGGGGTAACCCCACACAAAACACTCAATTCTGACACTATCTACCTGGAAACAGCATCCGATTCCACAGGTTAAGGGTTCTGGTCTACAAGACTGTGCCCCACTCCCCACTCCCCACTCCAGATGCCAGTGACAAGTAGGTCCCAGGCTGTTGTCTGTGCTTGTGGCCTATAGGCTACAGATTGGAGGTTCTGACAACCTCCTCCTTAGGTCCTTTTAATTTGCTAGAGTGGCTCACAGAACTAGGGGAAACAGTTTGTCTGTGTATTAAAAGATTCGATAAAGGATATGAATCAGCAGCCAGATGAGGAGATGCATAGAGCAGAGTATGGGTAAGGGACACGAGCTTCTATGCCTTCTCTTAGCTCCCTTATTCCTCTTCCCAAACACAACCCCCTCCAACCCCTAAAGGTAACCAGAATGGTGACTTTTAAAATAGTCACTTTTTGGAGTGCCTGGGTGGCTTAGTCAGTTGAACATCTGATTCTTGGTTTCAGCTCAGGTCATGATTTCACAGTTTGTGTGTTCAAGCTCTGCATTGGGCTCTGTGATGACAGTGCAGAACCTGTTTGGGATTCTCTCTCTTCCCCTTCCCCCCCACCCCCGCTCACACGCATGTGCTCTATCTCTAAAAACTAAAATAAATTTTTAAAAATAAATAAAATAATCACTTTTCTATTTTTCCCCTTAGTTTCCCCACCCAAATATGTATCCATAAACATTATAATTTGTTTATGTTTGAACTTTAAATGGAATCATGTAGCATATTTTATGCCTAGATTCTTTTACTGAATTTTTTGTTGTTGTGACTCATTAGTGTTGATCCATGTAGCAGTAGTTTATTTATTTACATTGTTCTATATATTCCATTATTTGAAAATATCACAGTTTGGGGAGCCTGGATGGCTCAGTCGGTTAAGCATCCGACTTTGGCTCAGGTCATGATCTTGCAGTTTGTGAGTTCGAGACCCAGGGTCGAGCTCTGTGCTGACAGCTCGGAGCCTGGAGCCTGCTTCAGATTCTGTGTCTCCCCCTCTCTCTGCCCCTCCCATGCTCATGCTCTGTCTCTCTCTGTCTCTCAATAATAAATAAACGTTAAAAAAAGATTGAAAATACCACAATTTATTTATTCCTCTGCTAATGGACATTTGTGTCTCTCTGTTTTAGGGCATAATGCCTCTATGAACATTCTCACACATTTCTCCAGGCACATGAGGGTCAACATTCCTCTGTGGTATATACCTGGGAGTGGCATTACTGCATCATGTGCATATGTACATCTTTATTTTGACATAATTTTGAACTGTTAGAAATGTTGCAAAAATGGTACAGAGTTCCCATATACCATTCACTAAGAGTTCCCTAATTATAACATTTTACATAATCATAGTACAATTATCAAAAAGAGGATATTAATATTTATGCAATAAAATTTATGCAATAAAACTAACCACACACCTTATTTGAATTTTTCCAGTTTTCTTACTTCCAACATTTCTGTACCCTTATGTTTTAGATGTGTCTCAGGTCAGCATATAGTTTGATTTTTAAAAACCCAGTCTCACAATTTTTTAAGTTGAAGTATTTAATCCATTTATATTAAATGTAATTGCTAATAGATAAGGGCTTCTCTGTGTAAATCATTTTAACCTACCATTTTATTTTATTTTGTGCTTTGCATTTGTTTCTTCTATTTTTTTTTTCTCTATGTTTGGGTCTTCTTTTGGGTCGATTTAGTTATTTTGATCACTCCAGTTTCCCCCATTTTTTTTAGTGTTTGACATAGAAATTACAATATGAACACTTAACTTATTGAAGCCTAAAGTTAATACTTTTATCTACAAGGACCTACCACACTTTTAAGTCCATTTACTTCTTGTCCCCAAATAACATTTAATTATTTTCACAGATTTTAAGTCTAAGTTGTTTTTCATGCCACTAGACATTATCATTTTGTTTGAAACATGCAATATTTGTTCACATTCACTCATACCATTTAGCCCTTCCTCTGCCCTTTGTTTCCTTTTGCCTATCAGACTCTTCCTTTCAAATCACTTTTCCCTTCAATCCAAATTTTATCTTTCATAATTTCTTTTTTGGGATTTTGCAGTGGTAATAAACTCTCCCCATTTTATTTTTGTTTTAAAATGTCTCTATTTTACCCTCAATTTTGGAAAGATGGTTTTACTGGATATAGAATTTTAGATTAGCAGTAATTTCCTTTCAGCATATTAAAGATATTTCACTATCTAGTGACTTTCATTATTTGCTGTCAATCTAACTGAGTATCTTTTGAATATGTCTTTTTTTTTTCTTCTGGCTTCTTTTAAAATAATCTTAAGATTTTGCTTTCTGCTATTACACTATGGTTCCAGGTGGAGGTTTATTTTGAATGTTTTGGGTACTTCTGGAAAATTGTCATCCACTTTCTGTGCCACATCTCTTTTTCTCTCCTCTTTAAATGGAACTGTTTTTAGACATGTGGTAGACTTTTTTACTCTAAGCCCCATGTTACATAAACTCCTGTTCATAACTAGCACCTCTTTGTATCTCTGCATTCAGATAATCTCCTCTTCCCTATCTTCAAACGCACTAATTCTTTATTCAAATATTTCTTAATATGTTGCTAAATCTCCAATTGAGTTTTTATCTTAATTATTTTTTTATCTCTAGAAGTTCTGTTTAGTTTTCTTGCAAATATGCTAGCCTATATTTTATAGTTTCCTATCCTTTGAAGATATTTTAAACTTGCTTTTCATTTTTTAAAACGTAGTGAGCATAGTAATTATATTATCTATCCCTGAAAAAGTCGAATTCAACGTACTCTTTTGTTTCTGTAGTTTGTTGTTTCTGCTGATTTTCATTCTTGAGGATTTCCCCAGGGTACTCTGTTACTTTTGACTGTAAGCTGCTTTTTGTTCTCCTTTGGAAAATTATTTTTGAGGATTCCCATTGGCCTAAAGTAAAGATATCTTCGCCTCTGTCCGATACATAGGTACACTATCAGTTCAGAAACAGCTTAAATTCATGGCTTAAGGGGTTCGGAACCATCTCAGTGATGTGAATATGGTATGCAAGCTCCTGAAGCATCCATCTAGTTAAAACTTTCTCAGGGATGGTTTTTATTTCCCTTCCCTGCTCTGCTCAGAGCTAAGGAAGCCTTCCTGAAGAAATGGGGGTAGGTTAACCTTTGGCTCATCCTTAGACTGAGGGAATATGGTTTGAGTATCTTAGCTTTATTCTGGAAGAGTTTCCTTTTAGATCTTCACCTTGGTTAAACCCTGGGCTTTGATTTCTGTTGTCCACCCTCCCCAAGTCCACTTAAAGTGAAAGTTTGCCTAGTTTCGCAAACGCTCTAGTGCAAAAGCAACTGAAGTGCTCTGCTAACATCTCTAGGATTCCTTCTCTATTTAGATTTTGGCCTGGAAATTCCTTACTGTCTCATCAGATCTTTGTTGCTTTTAAAAACTTGCTTTTTGTGCTATTTTAAGTTGTTCTTCCCTCCAGCTGAGAGGGTTGGCCTGAATAATGTAATCTGTCATGATTGAAAAGGTAGGTTTTATTTTACAATTTAAAAAATTATTTTCAACCTGTGTTTCTGTCCCCTTCCTCATATTTAATGTGTGTGTGTGTGTGTGTGTGTGTGTTTTAATTCGAAATTGCCAGGACATTTTTGTAGTACTTTTCTTCCAATGACACAACTCTTGGTCCATGTATACCTCTATTAGTTTTTATTTCATAGTTCTTTGATTTCTGTTTTTATCTTTATTTGCTTTCTTATCATTAAAAAAATTCTAACTTATTGAGTTGAATATTTCATTTATTTTTAGGTTTTCTTTTTCAAATAATGAAAAGATTTAAATTATAAATTTGTTTTTTAGTTCAATTTTGGATGTATCCCATTCTATTATTTCACATGCTCTTTTTCTGAAGGCCTATAGTTTTTGTTTCCTTTTTCCCTTTTATTTGATCATTTATTATTGATTTTGATTGTATTTTATTATTTTTAGAGAATGTGGTCTGTTTAATTTCAGATTTTCAAAAAATTTACTGAGATTTAAAAAATTAATAAGATTTAATGGCCTAGTATACTTATCAATCTTATATATATTTTTAAATTTATTTAATGTTTATTAATTTTTGAGAGAGAGACAGAGACAGAGCGCAAAAAGGGAAGGGGCAGAGAAAGAGGGAGACACAGAATCTGAAGCAGGCTCCAGGCTTTGAGCTGTCAGCACAGAGCCTTATGTGGGGCTCAAACTCACGAACTGTAAGATCATGACCTGAGCTAAAGTCGGACCCTCAACTGACCAAGCCACCCAGGCAACCCTCAATTTTATATATTTTGCAGATGCTAGTCAAAAAAAAAAAAAAAAAAAAAGAATATGTAGGGTCTAACATTCAAGATATACATAAACATAGATATTAATCTTTAAAATTATAGTGATATCAGAGACATTTTCTTCCTACTTGAGTTATTCGGCCATTCATTCAAATGACATAGGTATAAAATAGGAATCTTTCTTAGGGGTAACATGTTTAAACCTACTCTCTTTTAAATTTGAAGGCATTTTCCTTTACATTACTTTAGAATGCTTAATATTTTGACTAATGTACTTGAAAGAGTAAAGCTTGTGGTTATTGTATGTAAACCGATTACTTTCTCACACTCTCTAATGTAATTTCCTGTACCACTTTCAACACTGAATACATCAACTCTGTGGTCTTTCTGTGTCTTTTTGTCTCTCCAGTAAGCAACATCACAACTGTGCTTCTTCTTAATGCTTTGGACTGTTACTGTGTCAATTTTTTTCCTAATTAACCATATATATAGGGACAAATGGGCAAGAATATAATTTGTATGTAGTATTTTGACTTTAGAAAGTCTCTCTTTCTCTTTTTATTTTTTTAATCATTATAAGATTTTTTTTTTTGCAAAATGGCTCCTCACAGAAATTTTAAAAACAGCATCTGCAATATAAAGAAGCAGAAAAAGAAGGTGCATATAATTCCATCACTCCAAGGCAACCACTGTTAACTAGTCTTGCTTGTTTCCTTCTGTTTTTTCCAGAACTGTTTTTACATGATTCAGATCGATTTTGTATTGACTTTTCCATTATATCATGTATATTTTTCATTATTAAAATCTATCCATCAGAATTGTTTAAATGCCTTGATAACATTCCATTATTTACTTAATATTCCTTTAATGTTATAATTTTCAATATCTTTGCATTAACAATGTTTAGATGGATTTCTTTTCTTTTTTTCTTTATTTTTCTTAACTAATACTGTTGGACCTCTATCTTTCAGATGCATTCAAAGCACCTGAAGAGCCCCATACCCAGAGTTTCTGATTCAGTAAGTCTGGGGTGGGGCCAAAGAACTTGCTTTTGTAACAACTTTAGGTGATGCTGATTGTCCAGTGACATTTTGAGTCACTGGAATAGCTGTAATTAACAGAATGTATACAGATTGATTTCAATAAATTTCTAAAAACAGTGCTTCTTCCTTCCACAGTAAGTTATATCATTGATATTGCAGAGGAAAAAATAGTAACACTTATCTTGATTAGAAAAAGAAATACTGATGTGTATTAAAAGGCCTCTAAAATCTTTACTCACAGGCTTTTGCTAACGTATTTGTGCTTACTGTGGAATCTTACTGGAACACTTATCCATTTGACCCTGGAGCTACATCACTATACAGCTGGTCTCTTTTTTTCTTTTCTTTCTTTCTTTCTTTCTTTCTTTCTTTTTTTTTTTTTTAAGTCACCTGCTCTCATTTAATTCATTTCCTTTGGTGTTTTCCTTCCTGTGGGAAGTCTCTGACATCTGTCCCACATACTTCTTTATGAATACAAAGGCTCATCTTTTATCTTATTTTTAACTTTTATGAGTCAGTTACTCTTACCCTTTTTATAGTTACGACCTTTTCATTCCTTATGTTTTAAAAAGACATTCTACACTGTAATTCTTGTGGTCGCTTTTTTCAAAAACAATCTTATTTTTTAACACCTTTAATTATCTTCTGTTGACTTTTATATTTAGGTCTGAGCCTAATGTCAAATACTAGCAGCACAAGGGCTTCTTACTTCATTGGCACCATCATGTGGCGAAACTGTGTATCACAGTGGAAAACCTGCCACATTATATAGAGATAACACTGGAACTGGAGAGCCCATAATAAGGTGGGGGATCTGAAACAATCCTATTACTTTAGTTAATGCACAGCAAAATGAGAGCTAATAAACACCAATGATTAATTATGAGGACACTGCAGTCGAAGAGCTCAAACCCTGGCTTTCCCATTTATTATGATATGGCAATGGTTAATCTCCTTGAGTCTCCATTTCCTCATAAGTATGGGGCTACGAGTAGCATCTATCTCACAGGAATGTCGTGAGGAACAATTACTAATATGACAATAGCACAATGGCCATCAAATAGCTCAATAATATCAGTTGTGATTAGCTGTTAACAAACCATCACATTCAATTTTTTCTTTATGTTCAAATCCAGAATAGAAAGAGCACCAAAGAAGAAGACTTCCTCTGAGATTTTAGAGAATTATGCTAAAATGGTAGAATTATTTTCAGAATGATCGGAAGTAGCATGAAGTTAAAAACTGCAAAAGGTAGATATTGAAAGAACATTTACACAAAAAATGTCTTTTCAGAAAAAAGGAAGGAAACTTCTGGTAAGGTCTTCTAAATTATTCTTACAAAGTGAAATTTGAAAGTTATCTGGTTGAATTAACCATAACTGACTGTCAAAATAAGTAATTATTGGTGGGGGGAGGTAACTTAAAATTCTTTTCAAGGGTAGAAAAAAAAACCTTTTAATATTAAACATAATTTATAGTCCTATATCCTTTTAAAGGTTATTTTTTTTAATGTCTATTTATTTATTTTGAGAAAGAGCATGAGCTGGGTAGGGACAGAGAGAGAGAGAGAGAGAATCCCAAGTGGGTTCCCTGTGGAGCCTGATGTAGGGCTTGATCCCACAAACCGCAAGATCATGATCTGAGCTGAAATCAAGAGTCAGATGCCTAATTGAGCTACCCAGGTGCCCCCAAAATGTATGCTCTTATAAGTCCTTAAAAGAGATACACTTAGGATGAAATCTGGATGCTGGAAATTTTTCTATTTGAAAATGAATTTTAATTATTTCATTAGAAAAACTGGATGAAAAGTTATTTAAGATCAATGAGAATAAAGCATGTGGGATATTTGCCATGCCCTCCCCCCTACCCTTTTAAAACCATGCACACCATTAAATAGTATGGGTAATCTTGCCAGGACAAGAATCTTACATTCAGTTTCCAAAGTGTAGTTTTCCCAGATAGTTAGCATGGTTCAAAGAATTTTCGTTATGCCATTATGCAAATGCAGTCTATGTTCATTATCTTTCTACTTATTAAATTCATCAAAAGCTGTCCAGGAACAGATTTTCTGTTTTGTCAACTACACCCACAGTCTTGTTCCCAGATTTTTCATCAGTATTTTCAGACTGTGAGGGAAAGAAAGCAAGAAATGGGAATGATTTCATGAATTTTAAATATGCTGTAACTCTTGTTTCAGTGCAATACTCAAGTATATAACAGCCGTCTGTAGTTGCTCACAGCATACCCCAATCTCAGGGCACTGCCAGGTTAGCACAGTTGGTTAGAATGTGGCACTAATACATCCATAATCAATTCCTACATGATTCAGTTGGCTGTGGAGAGAAGAAAAACGTCTTTAGTGTCAACATGAACTTCTGTGGCTAGCAGTTTAGAAAGTCTATGCCTTTGATTACTGAGATTTGGGGATTTTCCAGAAATTTAGTATTGACTTCTATTTTAATTTTATTGTGGTCAGAGAACATACTTTGCACAATTTCAATCCTTAAAAATTAATTGAGGCTGTTCTAAAGCCAAGAATATGATCTTTCTTGGTGTATGCTCTGGGTGCACAAATAGGAGATATATATAGGAGATCTATCTATCTATGTATCTATCTGTCTGTCTGTCTATATATACACATACATATCCATTTAGGCAATGTTTCACAGTAGTACAGTCTTCATATATCTTTCATTAAATTTATTTCTAGATATTTATAATGCTATTTTAAATGTTATATTTATTTTTAAATTTTTAAAATAATTTTTTGAAGTTTATTTATTAATTTTGAGAGAGAGAGAGAGAACAGGGAGAGAGTGAGAGAGAATCTCAAGCACTGCCCACACAGAGCCCGATATGGGGTTCAGACTCACAAACCATGAGGTCATGACCTGAGCCGAAATCAAGAGTCGGACGCTTAACCGACTGAGCCACTCAGGCGCCCCTAAATGTTATATTTAAAAATTCATTTCCTAATTGGTGCTTGCTAATATGTAGAAATACCGATTCTTATATACTGATCTGTTATCCTGTGCTCGCTAACTTTAATTATTCGTTCCAGTAGATCTCCAAGATTTTCTACATGGACAGTAATTAATCTAAAGACAGGTAATTAATAGTTTTTCAAAATAACTTTTGGGGCACCTGGGTGGCTCAGTCAGTTAAGCGTCTGACTTCAGCTCAGGTCATGATCTCCTGGTTTGTAAGTTCGAGCCCCACATTGGGCTCTGTGCTGACAGCTCAGAGCCTGAAGCCTGTTTCAGATTCTGTGTTTTCTTCTCTCTCTGACCCTCCCCTGCTCATGCTCATGCTCTGTCTCTCTCTCTCTCTCTAATATAAACATTAAAAGAATAATTTTCTATGCAGACCTCTGTGAATAGACAGTTTTATTCTTCCTTTCTAATCTTTCCATGTTTTATAATTTTAATTTATTTTTGCCTATTGCAATATCTAAGAGGACATAAAGTTGAATAGAAGTAGTGAGAGCAGACATTCTCACCTTTTACCCAATCCTAGGATTGAATATTTCACCATTAAGCATGATAGTAGCTACAGGTCTTTCTTAGATGCTCTTTATAAAACTAAGTCAGTTCTCTTTCTATTTTTGTGAATGTTTTCAGCATAAATTGGCAATAAATTGTGTCAAATGCTTTTTCTGTGTTTATTGAAATGATCATATGATTTTTTTCCTTTTTATTAATATGGCAAGCTACCTTGTTTGATTCATTAAATGTTGAGCAAATCTTGCAGTCTAGGAAAAACCCCAATTGGCCACTGTATTTTATCCTTTTTTCTGTGTTCAATGTGTTAGTATTTTATATAGGATTTTTGCAGTTTTATTTATGAGTGATATTGGTCTGTGATCTTTTTCTTCTAATGTCTTTGTCAGACATTTCTATCATGGTTATGCTGTCATTATAAAATTAGTGGGGTATTATTCTCTCCTCCTCTGTCTTCTCAAAGACTTTATATAAGATTGACAGTTTATATTCTTTAAATATTGATAGAATTCACCAGTGAAATCATCTGGGCCTGGAGTTTTCTTTGCAAAGTGTTCAATTATGAATTCAAGTTCTGTAATAGATGTACAACTACTAAGATTTTTCTACTTCTTCTTTAGTCAGTTTTGGTTAAGTTTTGTTTTTCCAAGAATTTATCAATTTCTTCTAAGTTATCGAATTCTATTAAGCTAAATTTGTAATATTCTCCTTTGATGGTTTTAATTAGAATTTTCCAGCCTCATTACTATTGCTATTTGGGGCCAGAAAATTGCCATGGGGAATTCTTCTGTGCATAGCGGCAGCCCTGGCTTCTATATATTATATGCTGGTAGCAGCCTCCCCCATTGTGAGAACCAAAAATGTCTCTAGGGGACAAAACATCTCCAGCTGAGAACCAGGGTTTTAATGTCTGTAGGATCTTTAGTGATTTTCCATTTTAGATACTGGTAATTTGTCTCCATTTTTAAATTAGTTTTGTTAAGGGCTGTGTAGGGTGTACAAAAGCAGGCTTTGCCCCAAATTTGGCCTGTGGACCATTTCACTGACCTTGACTTAGAGCACTGATTACTCTTTTTTCATAAAGTAATAAAAAAAGGTATACATTTTTCCTCTAAGAATACTTTATCTGTATCCCATACCTTTTGACATGCTGTGTTGTGTTGATGGATATTAGCCAAATAATGGCTATGGAGAGTTATTTATCTATGAAGATAACATATGATCATTATT
Organism: Panthera uncia; assembly: GCF_023721935.1. NCBI lineage: Eukaryota > Metazoa > Chordata > Mammalia > Carnivora > Felidae > Panthera > Panthera uncia. The sequence continues at coordinate 120,939,634 of NC_064811.1, forward strand.
GTTATTCGAACAAAATTGCTTACAAATGGACTTTTGGTTCTGTGAGAGACAAGCAATGAAGAACAATTAATATAACGATATAATAAAATTTAGTCACATAAATTAAATACACTCTCCCAAGTAGTTGATAAATTGATATAAATTCCTACCATCTGGTGACAATAGCCTTCTTGCTCTTGCAGCTAGGGGAAGCCGCAGTCTGCACCACCCAGAACATCTATTAGGACAAGAAGAATATAATAATTTTACCAGACCTTATCGAATATTGATTTGCTGCCACCTGCTGGGAGGCAGGAGTTTCCAGTGTCCTTAAAGGGCAAGAATGATGACCTTAGAAGCTGTAAAACTTTGCCTATCTCATAAAATGAAGCATAATATAGGAACTTTTGGGCCTGAAAAAAATCAATAATTTTATTTTTATTTTAGTCTATTTTAGAAATCAGTAATTTTGAATACATTAACTGTGTATAAAGAAAATATGATCTGTATACAAAAATGGGAGTGCACTCTTTTCCATCTAAGAGAAATTAGATGGTACATTTGCATTTACCATGAAATGATGTACAATAAAGTTCCTTAAAATGGTGAGTTCCTCAAGTACTGATTGTATATTTATGTAACAGTAATTAACCTCTTGACTGGTGCTAATGGAGAAACTTCAGAGCTGAAGAACCACAACTAAATGAAGATTAGTAAAAAAACAATACTAAATCTAATGATAACGATGCTTATGATGGGTAGAAATATAGCCTATCAAAGATGTCCATACTCTGATTCCCAGTGCCCAGAGAGTGGAGCTGTGAGCCCAGAGAGCAGAACCAAACAAAAACCACAGATCAGTGCTTGGCTTGAAACTTAATGGGGACTGCCTGATTGGTCTTTGAAATTATTTGGGTCTGGTGACTCCTTTTTTTCTTCCATTTTCTCCCTTTTTGATTGGGAATGGCTGCAACTGCTCTCCTGAGCCTCCTCCTCCATTGCATTTTGAGAGCAGACATCTGGTTTTCTAGTTTCACAGGTCTATAGATGGAAAGGGATTTTGCCAGGGATGGGATTATACTTAGAGCCTCACCTATACATAATTTAGATGTGGTTTGGGATTTTTGAAATTCAGATGAAATGCTGCAATGTGTTGAGACTTTGGGGAGACTTAGGGAGGGGGTGAATAGATTTTGCATGTGAACAGACTTGAATCTTTGGGGATTAGAGGATGGCCTGTGGGAGGAAGAATGCCTCTCTCATAGATGTTCACACCCTGATTACCAGAGTCTGTGAATATTACAAGGATAAAAGGATTTTTGCAGATGTGATTAAGGTTAAGAACCCTGAGATGGAGAGATTATCCTGGATTACCTGGATGGGTCCAATTTAATCACAAGATCCTTAAAAGTAGAGACTTTTTGACCAATGTTAATGACTTTGAAGACAGAAAGGGACCACAAGCCAAGGAATGTAAGCGGCCTCTAGAATCAGGAAAACGCAAAGCAACAGATCTTTCCTTAGAGAGGATTCTCTCCAGAAAGGAATTCAGTTAAGCTGATATCTTGATTTTACCCCAGTGAGACTTGTGTTGGACTTCAGATTTACAGAACTGTAAGAAAATAAATCTGCCTTTTTTTAAACCACTAAGTTTATGGTAATTTCTTATCACAGCAAGAGAAAATGAATATGAACAGCTAGGGGTTACTATGTTCTGCTTCCTGGGTAACTCTCTCTAAAAAGGAAGCTAAAACACCTCTGAAAGCATATTACATAATCTGGCCTTGGCTACCTCTCTGACCTCATCTCCTACAACTCCTCCTGTTTTTTATCATTCACTCTGTTCTCCTTACTATTCTTGAAACATGGTAAGCCCGCCGCCCTTTCTCAAACCCCACTTTCCTTAGCTCCGCGTAACCCACTCCTTCACTTCCTTCAGGTCTCTGCTCCAATGTCATCTTCTCAGTGAGGTCTTCATTGTTGACCCTATATGAGTACTATGTGCCCCACCCTTACCTGGTATCCCCAAACCTCTGACCCTAGTTTATTATTCTACATAGCCCTTATCATTTGATACATATTTGCTTGTTTACTGTTTCTTTTTGTTTTTCTGTCCACAGTATTTGTTAGTTGTTTATCAAGAGAAACTATTCCATAACCCAATATTCAGGAACACAGGTCAGTGACAAACTTCCACGGAACTCAACCCAAAGAAATTCTTTACATTCCAAATCACTTTGCACTCAGAAAGATACCAGTCCTCCTCATCTCCTCAAAACCTTTCATGTAATCCTAATTTCTGTAGAAATCTGCATATGCCTTCTTTCTTGGTTTGGCCACAGCAAACTTACAGAAAGGTGCAACCCCTAGGGATACAACAAATGCTTCAACAATATGAAATTGCAGACACTTGGACACAAGGCCTTGCACCTGAGGTTTTGTCAAAGCACTGGAAGTCATGGCAGCTCTTCTCCTCAACACTAACCTCAAACTCAATGTTCTTTCTCGCTCCCCAAATGTACTGCTGTATGTGGCAGGAGCTTTATCTATACATTATTGATGGCAGCTTTCTCCCTAGAACTTAGTAGAGTACATGGGCACATAGCAGTAAAGAAATATTTGTAGGAATAAGCGAACATTTTAAAAACTATCAACAGATTATAAGAATTCACCAATATTGTTAAAATTCTAATGCAATATACACAACATAGAGCAGGGATCTTTGGATGATATACATGAACATTACTTTGGCAAATATGCCTCAATGGATTCAATATCACACCCTTGAGAATGAGGTCATTTCCCAAGTGATTTCCTATAGTTCTTAGACATGGCACACCATTTCTTAAGGTCAGATTGTAAGAAAATTAGTATATAAATGAGTTCTGTATTTTCCTATAAATAAGCATTACCAGCATATTTTTTTAAAAAAAAAGTTCGTAAAAAAAGTAAAAGCTAGTAATTGCTAGCTACAATTTCTTCTCTAATTTTTAATTTTAATATTTTTAATGTTTTGTGGGGTTTTTTTTTGTTTTTGTTTTTTTTGTGTTTTTTTTTTGAGAGAGAGAAAGAGAGCATGTACAAGCAGGGGAGGGCAGAGAGAAAGAGAGGATCCTAAGTGGGGTCATTGACAGCAGTTAGCCCCGCACGGAGCTTGAACTCATGAACCAAACTGTGAGATCATGACCTGAACCAAAGTCGAAGCTGGATGCTCAACCGACTGAGCTACTCAGGCGCCCCATCCGCACAACTATTAAAAAAAAATTCAAACCTATAGAAAAGTTTAAAGAGCATTTGTATACTATTCAGCTAGAACCACAATTAACACAGTGCCAGGTTTTCTCTTTACATATACACTTTTTTTTTTTTTTTGGCCTGGATTATCTGAAGGAAGTTCCCAGACAGATTTCATGATGTCTTTCCTAAATACTTGAGCATGTGTCTCCTAAGAATAAAAGCATTATTGTAATAACACAATTTATCATACCTGAGAAATTTAAGTCAACAATAGATCTACTTTGCTTCCATGTTCAAATTTGCTCAATTGTCCACAAAATTCCTCTAAAACTTAAAAAAAAAAAAAAAATTTATAATCCTATACAGTTCAGTTGCCCTAAATGCAGATCAGTCTTTTAAAAATTTCTTCTGGGGGCGCCTGGGTGGCTCGGTCAGTTAAGCGTCCGACTTCAGCTCAGGTCATGATCTCATGGTCCGTGGGTTCGAGCCCCTCGTCGGGCTCTGTGCTGACAGCTCAGAGCCTGGAGCCTGTTTCAGATTCTGTGTCTCCCTCTCTCTGTGACCCTCCCCCGTTCATGCTCTGTCTCTGTCTCAAAAATAAATAAACGTTAAAAAACAATTTAAAAAAAAATAAAAAAAAAATTCTTCTGTCCTTTGACCTTACTGAAAAGTCCAAATAAATCACACTGAATTTATCTGAGTGTTCCTCACAGATTCACGCTAACATTTTTCGCAAGAATGCTAGAAATTTAAATAACCTCACAGCAATAGGTTTGTGTTTTCCCCAGTGATGATTCTAAGCGTTTTTTCCACAAAGCATCTATTAACGTTTTGCAAAGGACGAATGTTCAAAGAACAGTTTAGGAAACACCTGGATAAGGAAAGAAAAGAAAAGAAAAGAGAAAAGAGAAAAGAGAAAAAAGAAAAGAGAGGGAGGGATGGAGGGAGGAAGGGAGAAGGAAGAAGGAAATGAACTAAAGTGTTTAAGTTTGAAGAATAACAACCAGGTAAGGATTAAAAATCATTTTTAAATTAACAAAGTCCTCATTTCCTTAGGTAAAGCAAACAGAGCTTTCATTAAATTTAACACTAATCAAAAAAAAAAAAATTTGGACAGATGAATAACCCCAAACTTAAAGAAATGAAGTAACCTCTACCAAGTTTTATCCTTATTGTATTTAGTGTGTTCAGGAGCTGCGATATGAAACCAGATCTGACTGCTTCCATGTTTTCCACAAGGCCCTCTACTTCACTCAGACTTAGTTTTCTTTTTCTGTAATTCATTGTACTTGGGTCAATTACAATTACTCTGGGGTAAAAGTGGTGGTCTTTTAGTCTGAATAATAATGAAGACACTAAGGAAGACCAATTCGTTTTTTTTATTGTTCTATGTTCAACAAGAATGAACCCACAAATAGCTGAGAAAGGCCTAACCTCTCACAAATGCATGCAATTATGCTTATCATATGGGGAGACTGGGGTCAAGGCTCCAGATACTAATTATAACATAGCCCTCCGTTATGGCCATTTCTATTTGCCATAATTTGAACCTTGCTATTTATTGCCTATTGATGCTGTCTTTATTACATTACAGCATACATTTGGGAGACTTTTTTCCCCTAAAAATCTTACACGCAGGTAAAACTCAGGATTTACAACTTATTACAGAATCCAACAGGTTTTCAAGAAACTAGTTACCATTCCGGCCCCGCTGTGAGGTAGCAAATATTAAGCACGTTCATTTCCATTTCCATTTCAGCTGGGAGCCTTTCCCGGTCGGTGACACTTCGAGGGCAGTGAGCGTGGGTCCCTAATTTTAGTACAAATTAAAATGTTAATCAATACGAATGGTAACTTAAGAGAAAAAGCTACTCCATGCCTTAAACACTTGAGTTATATTTCAGTTGAACAGTTATTCCAATAGGCTGGAAATTGCTTGGCGGAGTTTGGAGTCTTCCTGATGTCACCAGTCTGTTAAAAGGCCCAGTTTGTGTGTACCCCACATTTGAAGCTTCTGGGAGATAAAAAAGCGGTCTGCGCTCGCGGGCCGTTGCACGCCGCGGGCGCCCGGGGCTGGACCCTGGCTCCGTTCCCCGGACTACTAAAGTGCCAAGGCCGGAAGGGTATGAATGTTACTCTCCAGCTTTGGAGGCGAACGATCCAATACGGACCTGCTTCATTTCTCGGCAGATTCCCAGCGCCCGACCAACTTCCCCACCCCGACGCAGGCCCACAGGCCTTAAAGCACACGCGTTCCAGCACACGACGGCATTCCGCGGCCACGTCCGCCAGGACCCTAGTCCCGCCCCGCGCCGCCCTCCAGCCCCCGGCCGCCCTCCGGGCTCCGCGCGTCCGGCACCGGGTCCTGCGTCTGCGCGTCGCGGCCAGCGCGGGGCGGGGCGAACCGTGCCTGGCGGAAGGGGTGGGGCAGAGCCGCACTTCCGTGGCTTCGGGAGGGTGAGTGCGGGGTGGGGGTTGCGCGAGGCGTCTGGAGCCAGAGCTGGGCTCTGGCCTCCGGCCGCCGGTGGGGGCCAACCCCAGCGTCGGGGGCGCCTCCTGGAGGATTTGGGGTGGGGGAGGGAAAAGGAGAATATTGTTGGATTGGGCTATATTGGGAATGCGGGGTATGTGCTGACAGGCAGGCGTCGGCAAGTTTGGTTCAAAGGGAAGGGTCGCGCTGTAAAACAATATTTTAAAATTTACATCATTTTAGTCAGGTTTGTGAGCTTACTGTTGTGCCACAGTAAGGAAATTTTGGTGAGGTTGCTGGTTCCTTGCCGATGACAAACTTGGTGAATGGTTAACCAAAGAATGGAGAGGGAAAAGGCACGATAGTCCAGTGTAGCTACAATCAAAGAGTGAAATTAAAACTTGTATGGAATATAATCTAGGATGTAAAGTAGGTTCACACTGAAAGTCAGAGTACCTAGACTTTGTCAAGTACTCTGGAAAGGCATGGGCTAAGTCTCTTCTAGCAGACATACTGTATTCAAATAATTTATATTTCTTATTAGCAAATGAAAGACCACCTAAGCAAAAATGTCATGATAAATTTTTTTATTATCTTTCTTAAGAGTTGTGCCCTAGTACATATACATAGGAAAACTGATCATTATAGCTCTTCCAAGTTGGTAGGAAATCAACTTTCTTGGAGGCCTGTGAAGACACTAAATCATTTTGGGTCATCTGCAATGTCCACAAAGTATTATTTTATTTTATTTTATTTCAGTTTATTAGTGAGGGAGAGAGAGAATCCCAAGCAGGTTCTTCATTGTCCGTGCAGAGCCTGACTGGGGCTTGACCTCAGGAACCATGAGATCATGACTTGAGCCGAAATCAAGAGTCGGATGCTTAACTAACTGAGCCACCCAGGCTCCCCCCCAAATATTCTTTTATTAGTAAACAATATTGTTTTGTGCTCAAGGTAGTAAGAATTTTAAAAAGGGAACAATTCAGTTATTTTTAGGGCTGTGTTCTGTTAGAGGCAAAACAAATGCTAAAAGTTATGTAACCATAAGAAATGTAAATATCATCTTGAGATATTTGAAGACTAAAGAAAACCTATATTTGGCATGGGAAGGACTGGCGACTGCTTGAAACATTTGCCTGTTAGCTGACTGTTGCCTCATATAGTCATGTATGAGGACATGTGGGTCCCTCATACATAGATGTACATAGGGCTCCCCAAGACCATTTTGGATTTGAACTTGGGTGATAGCAATCGGGGTGAATGAAAACGTTTAATGGTGATGAAATTTTAAAAAATAGACTTTCCCAAACAGATTGAAACCTAAAAGTGGAAATTGGGAAATGTGAGTCGTAACTGGAAATGTGATAAAAGGTATAGTGGACAGGGAACCTTAGAGTATTTCCTGCATGAGTTCCGTATGTGTTCGGTATTACTCTTATATAACAATGACCTATTTAAAAGTTGCTTGTTTAAAAAGTCATTCTGCTCTACCAAAATTTCCTGAGATTATTTGAAAAGGAGAATGTAAAACCTGTGGGGGATGGTGGGAGATGGTAAACAGATTAATGGCACCTGACAGTTTATCTTCTAATCAAAAATGATTACCCTTGAGAAATGGAAACACATGGTGTAACACTGCATTGCCTGTATGAACTGTGCTTTGCTGCAGACACTGACCTAAGGTATTGATTTTGGAAATCCTGTATGCTTTTTCTTGCCAGGGTAGTTATTGAGAATATTCATTGGATCAATTTCAAGACAAATATCCCAAGTCAGACTGGCTGCTGCTGAGCAAATGTTTAATGAAGGAAAACATCCATATATTGAAATAAGACCTTAAAAAGAGAATCCTTAAATAAATATATATTTACTGTAAAATCTAGCAAAATGTATGTTTTCAAACATTGATTAATTGAGTAATCAGCATAATGGAGTTATTGACCCATACAAAATTCTAGTACACATTCTTTTATTCTGTGAGCAATAAAATATGCTGTGGGTACAAAGATAACTCATAGTCTAGGCAAGACTAACAACTTAACAATGTGACCAGCATTATAATTGAGGGATGTAGCCTGCGTAGGATGACAAGAGATATGAGTGACAACTGAAAGGGCATGGAAAGGGGCAGAGAACTGTTTATAGAGGAGACACTTGGGTTGATTTTTGAAGGCTGAAGAGGAATTTGTGAGATGATTAAAAGAGAGAAGGGATTCCAATCAGAAGGAACATAATGGACAATGGCCAAGATGTTTAAGAGTGGTTTTTCTGGGACCTGCATGCAGATCAGAATAGTTATAGCCATGTGGTAAAAGTGGAGGAGGGGAATGAATTAAGTTGGAGAGGTAGATAAGAGCACTCATAAAGAGTGTTATTATTATTTATGTAATAACTGTCTTAGCTGGATTATAAACTTTATGGTGTCAGAAGCTGTGTTGGACCCATATACCAATGTATAGCACAGTGCCTGGCATATAGTAGGTTCTCAATAAATAGTTGCTGAATAAATGAATGGCTGAATCCCAGGAAAACTTTTTATTTATTTTTTTTACAGATAAGGCAGAGGGAACTTTTTAAGTATTTTAAACAGAGGAGTATAATAGACTTACATATTATGATGATAAGTGGTAATATGGTCATAGTAGATGAGCGTTTTTCAGGCGTAAGGTTGTACCTGTGGTAGGTTGTAATCTGCATTAAAAGAAAACAGAATAGAAAAGGTAACATTAGAGTGTATCACGTGAATTAGCAGTAAGAAATGTTTTATGAAACTTTTGTTTCAGCTATATTCCTATTTGTTGCCTGATGTAAGTGTGTTTCTTCCCATGGACCGTGATCAAAGCTTGAAAGCCATTATAGTAAGGGTGGGAATGAGGGTGGTGTAGAGGGAATGGATATAAAAGAAGTATTGGAGGAAAACAAATGTGATTCTTAAAATGTTGCTGTCCACGTGAACCTTTTGCTTGAGAGGGGGTTCACTTACCAACTCATTTTAGTATTTTTGCCCACTTGGTGTTTTTCACTGTATATTAACAAATTGACATTCTGGTTTATTACAAATGGCAGTGCTTTGAGAGATCTCACTGAATGTTGTAAATGCTGCAAAATTTATCTTGTATTTTGGTAGTACACAGCTTAAAATTGTAGGATGAGACCTCCAAGATTCTCAGGAATCATGAAAATTCATTGAAACAGTTTAATTTGATTATTGGCCAAGTTTTAAAATTTCTTTCCTTAAGAAAGCAGGAGAAGATGCTTAGTTACATGTGCAGATGGGAAGTCTTTTTCCCTACCTCCATAATTTTGCTACTCTAGAGGCTTAGTCTGTTCTGTAGGTGACATATTATAATGGTGGAGGGTTGTTCAGACAAGGCTGAATTACACTGGCTTTAAAAGAAATTATGGACTTCCTCAAAATCTGGTTGATTCATTAAATTAATGGGTTTAAGTATGTTATACACTGAGTTATGAGGTGTGAGTTATTTGTGGAGTGAAAAACATTTAAAACTTGTATAAATTTGGCTTATTCTATCACCTAGTATACTATTGGGATCTCCTACTGGTAAGGTTTGTACAGAAGATGTAAACTAATTTTTCATTATGGCTTAAGCAAAAAGAAAAAAAAAAAACAAAATGAAGATAAACAGCCTGCCATAATCAGCTGTATTTAAATGTAAAGGGTTTTTTGGTGTTCTCTTGATGTGACATGACACCACCTGTCTTCATATGGATCTGGATTTTTTTATTGTTATTTTTATGTTTTTAAGTTTATCGAGAGAGAGAGAGAGAGAGCAAGCACAAGCAGGGGAGGGGCAGAGAGAAGGAGAAACAGAATCCCAAGCAGGCTCCACACCATCACCATCAGAGCAGAGCCTGACACAGGTCTCCAACCCACGAACCGAGAGATCATGACCTTTGATTCAAGATCAGGATTGGGACACTTAACCGACCAAGCCACCCAGGTGCCCCATAGATCTGATTTTTCAAATCCATAGTTTTTCCCAAGTTCTGCCATTAGTTGTGAGGCCTTAAGTCAATCAGTGTAACTTTACTGAGCTTCACCTATAAAATAGAATCTTGTCTGCTATTGTGAGGCTTAGCTGAGGAAATGTATACAGGAATGTCTCACACATGATAAACGCTCAGTGAAAGGTAACAGCTGCTGCTCTGCTATTCACATGGTCCAGAAGGTTTGGGGGCAGCAAGAAAATCAGCCCCCAGAGATTTGAAGGTGTAAAAACCTTGAATTATATACATCTGGGTAGCTCTTTGGTTTTCGCAAAAGAATGGGGGAAAAGGATATCATCTTTTTCCTGATTCTTGTCACTTAAAAGCCATTTGAGATCTGTATTGGCATCAAAGGACAGAGAACTTCATAATCCCAAATTGTGATAAACTCTGCAGTGTAAACCATAAGCTTGTCAGATAGTTGGTCTGGATTTTCTGAAAAAGACTTTGATTAAATTATTATAAGAAATAACTATTCTAATGTTAGAGCAACGTATATTACTATTTATTAGACAGTTTTTAGTTTCATCTCATTTATTTAGGGAATACTGTTTGTTTGCATCATTAGAAGTGGACATATTTTCATCTAGTAAACTCTTGTTACTGGGTTTTGATTCCTTACAAATTTATCTTTCTGTTTTGGAAGATTAGTTAGATGTCAAAGGTGCCTTGATTCAAAACAGGGAACTTACAAGGTAGAATGTTTTTAGATCACACAGGTTAAGGAGGTACTCACACTTTCCTTTCAAGTATATTAGATTAACATAAGTAGAGAGTCCACTCAGGAACCTTAAAAAAATTAACCGATTACTATATGCCTGGCATTGTGCTGGATTCCGAGGAAACAGAATAAGACACTGTCTCTTCTCTGGGACAATCATTGGCTGGGCTGAGGGATGAGAATTGGTGGGGAGAGATCTGTAAATAGATAAATCAGAAAAGATGAATAAAACGTTGTGGAGCTTTGCAGATAGAACAGGTGACTGCCTGGGAAAGGTGGGGGAAGATGTGTCCTAGAAGAGGTATGTTTGAACTGAGTAGGAGTTTGTCAAGCAGAAATGTGGAAGATAAGCATTCTGCTAATTTAATTAGCATTCCACAGAATTTTTATTATAGCATATAGAATTTTTGCGTTTGTTTTTTAAAGCTGCCGTCCTCAAAAATGGTTAGTAGCCCACATATATCACATTATTTCAGAGTTGAACTTCATATCTTAATATTATGTTGAACCTCATATCTTAATATGAGAATTCTGATAGAACCTGTGCACAGAAGCATAGCTAAAATATGACTATCACTTTTTTCACCTCATAAATAATTCTTTTTACTAGGTTTTTGAGTATATATGTTAATTTTATGTTTAATTGAGAAATTGACATATAAATATACATTGAATGTAATGCTGTTGGTCATAGTAACTTTAAATTAAGGACTCATCAGGTTTGATTCTCACATTATGAAATCTCAGTGCAGAAGGAAGCAAGTTACAGATTACAGATACAGACAAAGTAAAAATTAAATCATGAGTAGTTACTAGACATTTCTTATTAAAAGTATACAAATTCTGTGTTTTATCTTTAAAACGGTTTTTTTTTTTTACTATAGCAACTGTATTAGTTTTCTTTTGCTGCTATAACAAATAACTACAAACTTCATAGCTTAAAACAACACGAATTATTCATCTTAGAGTCCTGTAGGTTAAAAGTCTGACTTAGGTTTTATGGGGCTAGAATCAAGGCATCTTTGTTCCATCCTAGAGGTTCAGCAAGGGTGGGCTGAGTCCTCCTCACGTGACATCATTTTGCTGTTCCACCTCCCTCTTTCATTTTAAAGGACTTTGGTGATTATATTGGGTCCACCTGGATTATCCAGGATAATCATTTTATCTTAAAGTCAGCTGATTAGCAACCTTAATTTCATCTGCAACTTTAATTCCGCTTTGCCATGTAAGGTAACATATTCACAGGTTCCAGGGATTAAGACAAGGACATCTCTTGCGGGGGGCGGGGAGCTTCTGCCTACAACAGTAACATATGCTTCTTTTAAAAAATCAGAAAAATATGATTAACCAAAAAACAACATATAAGCACTATAATACCACTCATTTATAGATGAAGTTAATGTTTTGACATATGTATTTCTCTGTATGTGTGTTTGTATGTAAAATTCTATGAAAAATGGTGTAACACCTCCTTGTTTCCAGTCACACTTTTGGTAATCCCCTTTGGGCTCATGGATTTAAATCACACCTAAACACTTAATGATTCTCAAATTTACACTTCAGCTCTGACCCCTTCCTGAGACTAGTAACACAACTGCCTACCCAGGATGCCACTTGGATATTTAGTAGGCATCTTAAACTTAACGTATCAGAAACTAAACACGCCTAATCTTACCCAAAACCTGACTTCCTGCAGTCTTCCTCAGTTCATTAAAGGGCAACTCCATCTTTGCTGTGTCTCAGGGTAAGATCTGTGCCTCATCCTTGACTGCTATCTTTCTGTCCCATCCTATATCTCATTCATTAACAGGTCCTTTAGAATTCATCCAGAATCCTGATTTAACACTATCCCCACCTGGTTCCTGTCCTCATCATTTCTCATCTGGTTATTGCATTGATCTCTTTGCTGGCCTTCCCATTTCTGTTCTTGCATCCCCATCAGATCCTTTTAAAACAGAAGTCACATCAGGTTCTCCTTTGTCCTATCACTTCCCTTCTCAGAGTTCCTCCAGTCCTATCTATAGTTGTATGTCCCTCTTTGGCCTTCTCTCCTATATTTCCCCTCTTATTAATGTCTAGCCACACTGGCCTCCTTATTTATATGTCTATTATCTGTTTTACTAGGATGTTAGCTTTATGAGGGCAAGAACTTTGTTCTGTTTTGATCATTATATCCCCTAGACTATTGCATGACACATGGTAAACGCTCAAGTGTTTCTTGAATGAGTGCTTTATAATCTTCTTTCTCTGTCTCTCAACATATTACTTTCTCTTTTTTGAGCATAGCTTTGTTGGATAATGAATCAGTCATGGTAAGATTTGTTAATTAAAGGGAATATTTTAAATAGTTATAATTTTCTCTTAGACTCTATAGACAGCATCTCTCCTATGGGAGAGATAGATAGGACTAGGATTGGTAGTAAGAATGTTCTGTATCCTGGTCAGCATTTCCTCTTCTCTGCGCTTTGGCTCTTCCGAATGCTGCCACTGTCACTGCATACTTTTAAAAAATGCTTTTTACTTGCTTTGGGAGGGGCAGGGTTACTAATACCTTTTAGTCAAAAGACTTCTCCTTTATCCCAAAATAATTTATTAAGAAAAAATGCCACAGAGAGTCAAAAGACCTGAGTTTGAATCCTGGCCCGCCCATTGGTTATGACTAATTTAGTTACCTAACTCACTCTTGTTTTCCTTCCCTTGTTAAGTGAGAATAAATAATAATAATAATAATAAATGTCATCATAGAATTGTCTGGGGAAATAAAGTGAAATGGAGTATTTGAAAATGGATTATAAGCTCTTGAGTGACAGGCAGGTGGGAAATGAAATGAGTTCAGATCGGCAGCCTTTTTTTGTTTGTTTGTTTTTCAGCAACTGCAACTTGCCAACCTCTGTAGTGAGCTTTGAGGATTCTAGTGTGGACAATAAGGTCTTGAATCTGACTTGTCTTTCCCTTAATGCCTTGCCTAAGTCCAGGTCCTCATCATCTCTTTTGGGTCTTTGCTAGGGTTTCCTAAACTGGGCTTTATGTTACCAGGGTCTAATTACTCTTCTTACCACCATTCCCGGTGTTATCTCCTAAAAACCAGAGCTGATGGTGTCACTAACCTTTGTATAGATCACTGTTGTGTCTCCACTGCCAACAAGGCAAAATATAGCTCCTTAGCCTTGGTTTACATCCTGGTCCAGCTTCATCTCCTACACTAGTTCCATATATAGACTAGGCTTCTGCCTCACTGACTTGTTCAATCTTCTCTGATGGCAGGGAAGAGACCAATTTCCATTTGTGACTCTGTACATTAAGTCATCAGCCTGGAAAGCCTGTCTCGTCCTTCAGTTTTTGTTTTTGTTTTTGTTTTTGTTTTTTCTGTAATCCTTTCAGACTTAGCCCTGACATTGACCCCTCCATGACTTGAACCTTCTACTCCCCAAGGAAAGTTAGTTTCTATAATTTTCTCTGTTCCCACAGCCCTTCATGGTTTTTTTTTTTTTTTTTTTTTTTTGGACATGGTGTTATTATTTTTTTATTTTTTATTTATTTAATTTACATCTAAGTTAGTTAGCTTATAGTGCAACAGTGATTTCAGGGGTAGATTCCTTAATGCCCCTTACCCATTTAGCCCATCCCCCCTCCCATAATCCCTCCAGTAACCCCTCTGTTTGTTCTCCATATTTAAGAGTCTCTTCTGTTTTGTCCACCTCCCTGTTTTTATATTATTTTTGTTTCCCTTCCCCTACGTTCATCTGTCCTCTGTCTTAAAGTCTTCATGTGAGTGAAGTCATATGATATTTGTCTTTCTCTAATTTCGCTTAGCAAAGTACCCTCTAGTTTCATCCATGTAGTTGCGGATGGCAAGATTTCATTCTTTTTGATTGCTGAGTAATACTCCATTGTGTGTGTGTGTGTGTGTGTGTGTGTGTGTGTGTGTGTGTGTATATATATATATATGCCACTTGTTTATCCATTCATCCATTCATGGACATTTGAGCTCCATACTTTGGCTATTGTTGATAGCACTGCTATAAACATTGGAGTGCATGTGTCCCTTCAAAACAGCATATCTGTATCCCTTGGATAAATGCCTAGTAGTGCAATTGCTGGGTCGTAGGGTAGTTCTATTATTAGTTTTTTTGAGGAACCTCCATACTGTTTTCCAGAGTGGCTGCACCAGTTTGCATTCCCATCAGCAGTGCAAAGAGATCCTCTTTCTCCGCATCCTCGCCAAAATCTGTTGTTGCCTGAGTTGTTAATGTTAGCCATTCTGACAGGTGTGAGGTAGTATCTCATTGTGGTTTTGATTTGTATTTCCCTGATGATGAGTGATGTTGAGCATTTTTTCATGTGTCAGTTGGCCATCTGGATGTCTTCTTTGGAGAAATGTCTATTCATGCCTTTTGCCCATTTCTTCACTGGATTATTTGTTTTTGGGTGTTGAGTTTAAAAAGTTCTTTATAGATTTTGGATACTAACCCTTTATCTGATATGTCATTTGCAAATATCTTCTCCCATTCTGTCGGTTGCCTTTTAGTTTTGCTGATTGTTTCCTTCGCTGTGCAGAAGCTTTTTACTTTGATGAGGTCCCAATAGTTCATTTTTGCTTTTGTTTCCCTTGCCTCTGGAGATGTGTTGAGTAAGAAGTTGCTGCAACCAAGATCAAAGAAGTTTTTGCCTGCTTTCTTCTCGAGGATTTTGATGGCTTCCTGTCTTACATTGAGGTCTTTCATCCATTTTGGGTTTATTTTTGTGTATGGTGTAAGAAACTGGTCCAGGTTCATTTTTCTGCATGTTGCTGTCCAGTGTTCCCAGCACCACTTGCTGAAGAGACTGTCTTTATTCCACTGAATATTCTTTCCTGCTTTGTCACAGATTAGGTGGCCATACATTTATGGGTCCATTTCTGGGTTCTTTATTCTGTTCCATTGATCTGAGCGTCTGTTCTTGTGCCAGTACCATACTGTCTTGATGATTACAGCTTTGTAATACAGCTTGAAGTCCAGGATTGTGAGGCCTCCTGCTTTGGCTTTCTTCTTTAAGATTGCTTTGGCTATTCGGGGTCTTTTCTGGTTCCATACAAATTTTAGGATTATTTGTTCTAGCTCTGTGAAGAATGCTGGTGTTATTTTGATAGGTTTTGCATTGAATATGTAGATTGCTTTGAGTAGTATCGACATTTTCATAATATTTGTTCTTCCTATCTAGGAGCATGGAATCTTTTTTCCATTTTTTTGTGTCTTCTTCAATTTCTTTCATAAGCTTTCTATAGTTTTCAGTGTATAGATTTTTCACCTCTTTGGTTAGATTTATTCCTAGGTATTTTATGGTTTTTGGTGCAATTGTAAATGGGATTGATTCTTTGATTTCTCTTTCTGTTGCTTCATTGTTGGTGTATAGGAATGCACCCAATTTTTGTGCATTGATTTTATATCCTGCAGTTTTGCTGAATTCATGAATCAGTTCTAGCAGTTTTGGGGCAGAATCTTTTGGGTTTTCCATATTGAGTATCTTGTCATCTGCGAAGAGTGAAAGTTTGACCTCCTCCTGGCCGATTTGGATGCCTTTTATTTCTTTGTGTTGTCTGATTGCTGAGGCTAAGACTTCCAATACTATGTTGAATAACAGTGGTGAGAGTGGACATGCCTGTCTTGCGCCTGACCTTAGGGGGAAAGCTCTCAGTTTTTCCCCATTGAGGATGATATCAGTATTGGGGTCTTTTGTACATGGCTTTTATGATATCAAGCTATGATACTTCTATCCCTACTTTCTGGAGGGTTTTATCAAGAAAGGATGTTGTATTTTGTCAAATGCTTTCTCTGCATCTAGTGAGAGGATCATATGGTTCCTGTCCTTTCTTTTATTGATATGATGAGTCACATTGATTGTTTTTGCAGATATTGAACCAGCCCTGCATCCCAGGTATAAATCCCACTTGGTTGTGGTAAATAATTTTTTTTAATGTATTGCTGGATCCAGCTGGCCAATTAATATTTTGTTGAGGATTTTTGCATCCATGTTCATCAGGGAAATTGGTCTATAATTCTCCTTTTTAGTGGATCCTTTGTCTGGCTTTGGAATCAAGGTAATGCTGGCTTCATAGAAAGAGTTTGGAAGTTTTCCTTCCATTTCTATTTTTTGGAATAGCTTCAAGAGAATAGGTGTTAACTCTTCCTTAAATGTTTGGTAGAATTCCCCTGGAAAGCCATCTGGTCCTGGATTCTTGTTTTTTGGCAGATTTTTGATTACTAATTCGATTTCCTTACTGGTTATGGGTCTGTTCAAATTTTCTATTTCTTCCTGTTTCAGTTTTGGTAGCGTATATGTTTCTAGGAATTTGTCCATTTCTTCCAGATTGCCCATTTTGTTGGCATGTAATTGCTCATAATATTCTCTTATTATTCTTTTTATTTCTGCTGTGTTGGTTGTGATCTCTCCTCTTTCATTCTTGATTTTATTTATTTGGGTCCTCTCCTTTTTCTTTTTGACCAAGCTGGCTAGTGGTTTATCAATTTTGTTAATTCCTTCAAAGAACCAGCTCCTGGTTTCATTATCTGTTCTGTTTTTGTTTTATTTTGGTTTGGTTTCAATAGCATTGATTTCTGCTCTAATCTTTATTATTTCCTGTCTTCTGCTGGTTTTGGGTTTTATTTGCTGTTCTTTTCCCAGCTCTTTAAGGTGTAAGGTTAGGTTGTGTATCTGAGACCTTTCTTCCTTCTTTAGGAAGGCCTGGATTGCTATATACTTTCCTCTCATGACCGCCTTTGCTGCGTCCCAGAGGTTTTGGGTTGTGGTGTTATTATTTTCATTGACTTCCATGTACTTTTTAATTTTCTCTTTAACTTCTTGGTTGGCCCATTCATTCTTTATAAGGATGTTCTTTAGTCTCCAAGTATTTGTTACCTTTCCAAAGTTTTTCTTGTGGTTGATTTCGAGTTTCATAGCGTTGTGGTCTGAAAATATGCACAGTATGATCTCCATCTTTTTATACTTGTTGAGGGCTGATTTTTTTGGACATGGTGTTATTTATTCTGTGGACTTTTGAAGTGCTGAGATTATGTCATTTAGGGTAAGATAATGAGACTGACAGTCCACCTAAGAAGGTGTAATGGGTTGAATGGTGACCTTCAAAAAGAAATCCATGTCCTAATCCCTGGAACTTGTGAATGTGACTTTTATTTGGAAAAAAGGGTTTTGCAGATGACATTAAGTTAGTGATCTTGTGATGAGATCATCTTTGATTATCTGAGTGGGCCCAATTCAGAGACAAATCTCCACACCGAGGACAGACATGAAGAGAAGGCCAAATGAAGCCCGAGGCAGAGACCTCGATTGTGCATCCATGAGCCAAGGGACACCAGGGGCCACTGGGAGGGGCAGGGAACCGTCTTCCCCTAGAGCCTTCAGAGGGAGTGCAGGCCTGCTAACACTTTGATCTCTGACTTCCAGCCTCTGGAACAGTCAGAGAATACATTTCTGTTGTTTTAAGCCACCCAGGTTGTGGTTATTTGTTACAGCAGCCCTAGGAAACGAATACAGCAGGTCAGAATAAAATGACTGGAACATGGTAAAATGTCATTGTCATCACCCAACAATAACATTATCATCACTATCATTCTTAAACCTAGCCTGGGACCTGAAAAGTAGCATACACTTAGAAAATAGTGGTCGAATAAAAATACATTTCTTTCCTGTGAGCTTCCAGTCTGTGGTAATGGTGGAGGTATTGTTGAGAAGTGTGCTTACAGTGAGCTTCCAAAATAGATCCCCCTCTGAACTTTTTTGTTTTATATATCTTTTTTGTATGTTTGTGTGAAGGGTGGTAGTGGATGTTTTAAATTGTTTTTTTAGAACCATTTTTTACACAGTTTTCCATAAACTGTCCTTTTAGAAGAAGACTAATTTTGTACAAATAGAAGTCATATTTCCCCCAAAATAGAAAAAATGATGAGCAATTACAGTTCTAACAATAAAAAATATTTAAAATGTCTTCTTTTTCCTATTAGAATGTTATTTAGTAAAATTGATTTCATGCTGATTGGTCTTGAAATACAATTTAGAGAGGCACTTTGGAGCAATCAAGTAATTTATTTCATTCTGCTACGAGGAACTGAAAACCAAAATTTTCAAATAATCATAAACCCAAATTTGGTAGGCCATATGTATCATTTGTATGTAAATTGTAGTTTGCCACTGGAAGCTAGGTCTGTGACCTAACTCTTAACCAAAGTTTTATAAATTGCTATAATAATAATAAAAGCTAATGCTGTTGATTTAATAAATAATAATAAAAGCTAATACCTCTGTATTTTCTTGACCCTCCATGTACTATGTCAGCTTTCGTTGTCGAATACAGTTTGGAGTGGAGAGTATCAGTAAATCTGAGTTAAAGCATCCTCATCTAATTCCATAGTGGTTCAAACTTCAGTGTGCTTATTTCTCTACAGAGATTCTGATTCACTGGGGCTGGGAGTATGCAGTTTTAGTAAGTGCCAGGCGGTTCTGGCCATGGTTTTTAAAAAAATCCTCTTTTTTAAATGTTTATTTTCCAGAGAGACAGAGACAGAATGCGAGTGGGTTAGGGGCAGAGAGAGGAAGACACAGAATCTGAAGCAGGCTCCAGGCTCCAAGCTGTCAGCACAGAGCCTGATACGGGGCTCGAACTCATGAGCTATGAGATCATGACCTGAGCCAAAGTTGGATGCTCAACCAACTGAGCCACCCAGGCACCCCTGGCCATGGTTTGAGATAGGCTGATCTAGTTACCATACAAACCTCACAGTTCATTTCACATGAAGGCCCCAGTGGCGGTGGTGGTGGTGATGATGGTATGCTTATGTTAGGCCATTCTTTGAATATATACTAGGGTGAGCCTATTGAATACATACATTTATCTAAACTTAGGCCTCAAGTGCCTTCACTACTAAGCACTTTTTTTTTTTTTTTTTTGTAGAGAAAGAGTAAAAGGCCAGCATCAGAGGGATTTTTTTAAACCTTTTGAATGAGTTTCAAAATAGGGTATATTTGATCTGAGGAAGTTGTAAGGTCTGTAAACAGAAGAAAATAAACATGGCATAGAATTTCTACCCTACAGGGTTTTTTGTATATTTTTTGTTTCGAAGAAAATTTTAATGTACATTGTATTTCACAGTAGAACAGTAACTCCATAATTTAGGGCTACTCTGGTTGTTAACTGTAGGCAAGGGTGGGGGGATCTTCTCTCGTGTTTGGTAAGAAACTTTCACCTATTTGTACTGCCAAGAAGCCTGATTATGTGTGTTTTAGAATATAGAGAAACCACTAAGCTTGCAGTTTTACTAACTTCAGAATCTTAATTGTACACTGAACTGGCAAAAATATGTTTTCTTCTTCTAGGGAATCACAAATCACATTGAGCCGAAAAACATCCAGTGTTTTCTGCAGTTACAAACAAAATGAATATTCCCATGCTACTACAACACCCTCACCGGCATTTCCTAAAAGGCCTTTTAAGAACACCTTTTCGACGTTACCACTTCATCTTTCACTCAAGTAGTCATCGCGGATCAGGAGTCCCTTGTGCTCAGCCATTTAATTCTCCTGGACTCCATTGTACAAAATGGATGCTGCTGTCAAATGGTTTAAAGAGAAAATTATGTGTACAAACAACTTTAAAGGAACACACGGAAGAACTTTCTGATAAAGAACAAAGATTTGTGGATAAACTTTATACCGGTTTAATCCAAGGGCACAGGGCCTGCTTAGCAGAGGCCATAACTCTTATAGAATCAACCCACAAGAGGAAAAAAGAGTTAGCCCAGGTGCTTCTTCAGAAAGTATTAGTCTACCACAAAGAACAAGAACAAATAAATAAAGGAAAACCACTAGCATTTCGAGTGGGTCAGTCTTTTTTTTTCCCTTTATGTCTGTTTAGTAAATATTTTTCTACATTTTGTCTCTTTTGAAATAGGTCTAAATAGTTTTCAATCTAATGGGAATTCTTTTTTCCTTTTCAGAATTTTGGGCTGGATTTTAAATGCCTTTTCTTTGCAAATATTAGTCTTATTATGTTGGGGGGTGGAAAACTGTCATGGTCATTTGAACCAAGGCTCTGTATTTTAAGAGAATAATATAAGATTTCTATTTTGGCAAGAATCATGCTGTGGCTCCCAGGATAGAATATGCATATGAGGAACTTTTACAGGTTTACTCCTCTCTCTTGGTAGTCCTTCTGCTTGATAGTCTAAAGTAAATGACTTGGTTTTGTGTTTCTATCAACTGTAATTATTCTTATCACATTTCAAAATTCTACTTCTCGGGCGTTTCATTAGTTTCTATGGACAAACCTCTTTCAGGTACTTTTTGTTAAAGTTTCTGGCAGTTGCTTGGCTCTAAGCACAGCCAACTCAATGCCAAAATGTATTTTAAAGGAGGGACCGTATTCATTTGCTATCTAAACTATTAGATGTTCACTCGATTTCTTGAACAGTTGACTAGATTCCATAGTTGTAAATAAGCTTGTTATATATATTTTTTAATTGCGCATTATAAAACAACGTAGATGTGTTTGGGTGGAGTGAGAGCTTTTCATGATGGCAAAATAGGTGATTCCAACCAACTTTCCTACCAAAAAGAACTAGAAATGGTGAACAAAGTGCAGAAATTGAATAAATACACTTAAAATACACTTAAAAGTTGACTAGCATTGCGTTAGACTTACATCTCAGTTTATTGATGATATGGGATTAAAGCCTCCTAATTTTTATGGTAACGGTATGAATTTTAAAGATAATTTCAAAAAGAGTTCACCAACCAACATTTGTATTGGTCTGCGTTGTTCACACATCCTATTCTGCCATCACTGAAGGAACCCTCATTTTGACAGTACTACATTGGGTGTTAATAATCTTTACGTATTGCAGACAAAATAGCAGACTCCGAAAGAGAAATTCCAGCTATAACAAAGTGTTTACTTGATACACCTAAAGATATTTGAAGAGAGAAGTTCCCAGAAATATCTAGAGTTAACCAGCAACTCACACATAACTAGTAACTCATAAATTTTCATTGCTATTCTGGTTCTTTTATCTTGGTC
This sequence comes from Panthera uncia, assembly GCF_023721935.1. Lineage (NCBI taxonomy): Eukaryota > Metazoa > Chordata > Mammalia > Carnivora > Felidae > Panthera > Panthera uncia. The sequence continues at coordinate 120,961,114 of NC_064811.1, forward strand.
TTATGAGGCCAGATAAACCTGTGTCTCTGTGGTAGTTATTTTATTACCATCATAAATACGAGTAACAGATTCAGCACCCGTACCGATGTTTAAGACAGAGACCTGCCCTGAAAACTTCAGTAAGGAGCCAAGCATACCATATGACGTACACATACTTTTGAATATAATTACAATTAAATGCTTAAGTTTTATATACTTTGTGAGCATAACACATATATCTCTTCCTTTATGCCATATGCTGTTCGAAACATTGCAAACATTAACATCTAATTCTTGACAACAACCTGAAGAGATAGGTGCTATCATATGCATTTTATTGCAGAGGAAAAAGGCACAGAATGGTTAAGTAACTTCACCAAGATTACACAGCTCAGAAGAGGTGGAGCTAGAACTGGAACTGGCCACCTGGCTGCAGACTGTGTGGTCTTATCTGCATGCTCTGTGAACTCTCCAAGCAGGGGAGTTTTCTGCCTCTCTTCAGACAAATTAATTTTTCCTGGATCCAGTTGATAGGATATATTTTGAGTTATGGGTGGGATGAAACAAATTATCCTTCATAAATAGAAAATTATTTTCTCAGTCACTGGGAATTTCTAGAGTAGTGAGTTGTTTTTCCACTGGGAACATAAAAGTACAGCCCTGGGGTAGGTGGAATAATGACTGGTCATGATGAGAGGTGGGCAGATGTTGAGGGAATGTAGCACATTAACGACAGAGGCAATAAAGTCTGTCCAGAAAGATCTGCGTTACGGTAAAAAGGCATATCCTATTTTATAATCTTATAAAGTGAATTTGGTGAACATATGGAGCTCAGGATTGTTTTCTTCCTCTATATTACTCAGGAACTAGATAAATAGTGTTTTGTTTCATTTAGGAAATGTGAAATACATTAATAGGAGTTTTAATAAATTAGGAGAAATAGAAGGTAATCTATTTGAATAGAACTTATCATAGGGCTGATTTCATTTCTTAAATTAGAAGGATTCTCTCTACTGTAGGATTGTCTGGGCCCCCTGGTGCTGGAAAATCAACCTTCATAGAATATTTTGGAAAAATGCTTACTGAGAGAGGGCACAAATTATCCGTGCTAGCTGTGGACCCTTCTTCTTGTACCAGTGGTGGTGAGTATTGCTGATTCTTTTTAAACTGCAAAGCAGGGGCTCGTGGGGCTCTCTGTTATAATTTAGTGGGAATTTGCACAGTCAGGTGACTTCTAACCTCTAGCGGAGTTTGGTCTCACTGAAAGAAGGGAGTCCTAGGGGCAAGGTGGAGATTGAGGGAGGTAGTTTGGGGTATTAGGCTCCTTGGCTTGTGGGTAGTCCAGGAGTAGCCTGGCTACTTAGAGAACTAGGAAAACAGGTGCCAGAAGTTGAAGATCATCAAAAGCAAATTTGAACCCTCTATCACACCTGAGGCTAGTCCCCCCCTTCCGTTCCTGTTGTTTCCTCCTGGCAGCATCAGCCCCTATGCAGTTCAGAAAATGGGTCCGTCTGTTCATTGCCTTTTTTCTTATATTGTTGTAACATCTCTTAAGCTTAAAAGAAAATCTTATTGCTCTTTACAATTTGTCACCCGTTAATATTACATGTTCGGTTCAACAGAAAGCTCTTAGGGGGTCCATGTAATATACCGCTGTTGTCCCTACAGCACTTAGCATGGTATGTCATGTACAGTGCTCAACAATTACTGATTCAGGGTCACACAGTCATCCGAGTTTACTCACAGCTCATCAGAGATACAATGAATAAACTTAGTTTCCCCAAAGGATCATTTAAGGAAAACATAAAGCATGCTATATAAATAGGAAGGTTTTTCTTCCCTTATCCCTCTTTATGATTTAGGCTTCTCACATTGCAGTTATTCATTTCACAGGTGTTTGAATGTCTGCTATAGGCCAGGCATTGTACAAGGAAGGTACCACGTTATGTAATGGTGAATGAGACACAGTCCCCTGGCCTAGAGCTCCGTATCTTACGAGGGAAACAGACACGTACACACAGGCCATTACAATGTAATGTGTGTTGTGGCGGGGGGAGGGAATACAGGGCACTTTGTGGAAATGTTTGGTTTGCATACAGTGCATTTAACGCTAAAAAATAGAGATGATATCATCATATTTTAGGGGCTTTAGGTCAGTAGAAAGGTGGATGACAATTCCTGTCACCACCCATTGAGAACTTTAGCTGAGAGTATGCACGGTTTTTGATTGACTAAAATAAAAATGTTAACCATAAAATAAAATTGTATTTACAACGTTCAAGATTAAATCCATATCAGTATATTACCTTATTTTCAGTCTAAGAACTTTGGTAAAGGTAAGTATTTGAACAAAGAATTTTTTTTCTTTAGTGTTTATTTATTTTTGAGAGCGGGAGCTCAAGCAGGGCAGGGGCAGAGAGGGGGGACAGAGGATCCAAAGCAGGCCCTGTGCTGACAGCGGTGAGCCTGATGTGGGGCTTGAACTCAAGAACTGCGAGATCAGAACCTGAGCCAAAAGTCAGCACTTAACCGACTGAGTCACCCAAGTGCCCCAGAACAAATAATTTTTTTTATGGTGGCTCTCATTTTCATATAGGTGAAAGATCTTTTTTTCTCTTTTCCTTTGTAGTATTCTAGAATACTTGCAGTAGCAAAACAAAACCATAGCTTGAGATAGTGATAGCAGGTATGGTGACAAGATAGTCTGATTAAAGTTGCATAGTTATGTGGTTCTTAATTCTTAAACTAAAAATGAACGTCCCTTTCTCAGGTAAGAAAAAAAAATACATATATAGACTTTGAAGGAAAAAAATACATAGGGATAAACAGGACACTATAAGTTTACATTTCTACTTTAATATTGCTATAGGACTGTGCATTTGAAAGTAGCATGATGCTAAGGTTGAGAAGCATTCCTTTTTTGGCCTGTAGTCAACCCTTGTTGTGTTTTGGATTCACAGATTCCAGCAGTAGCTTTGAGACTTCCCTTAGGGTCTGCAAGTGACAGTTTTGGACTCACTGGCTAAGACAATTATATGGGAGAGTAATTTCATAATGTTTAGTTCAGTGTGTTAAGATCTATAGGATAATAATTTAAAGTATAGCTTTGGCAGATTGTTGACTTATCCAGAGATGATTTCATGTAGAAAATTATTTTAGGAAAAAGTTTTAGAAAAACATCTAAATATTTTTAGAAAAAAGTAAATAAGGTAGTTGAGATGCATGGTAGGCGTGTGCTCGAGAATTAGAACCTATGGGAACTCTAAACTGGAGTCATGAGTGGAGAGATCATATCTTTAAGGAACTTCTCAATGTTTAGCATCAACTTTATGTGGAGAAGTTAGCTCTTAGGCAGAGTGAAAATTGAAATTAGGGTTAGAACAGCACTACACCTCCAATGTTGTTATATGGCTAGAGGAAAGTAAAAGTTAAAGGGAATTTCAACAGTTCCAAGGCTTTTATTTTAGTCTTTTAGAATTCGCAAGTAGTGACGTTTACCAAAATACTGTAGTAAACCTTGGAACATCATTCATTCTGTACCATAGGTATTAAATTAATTGCCTACTGGGAACCGGCAGTCATTACAGAAAATGTAAGACGTGGTTCCACGGGCAAGGAACTTATACTAAAGCACTGGCACTAATGACAGTCTTGGTGTGGGACACTGAACGATGCTTAGCAGTATCCTTGGCCTCTACCCACCAGATGCCGGTAGCGTCCTGCCCCCCGTTGTGACAAGTAAAAATATCTTCAGACATTGCCAGATTTCCTCTGGGGTCATAATCATCTCCAGTTGCAAACCATAAAGACAACAATGTTAAAAGGACAGTAAAGAAGCTGTCTTGGCTGGAATTGGAAGATTGATTTGGGGGCAGTGGAAGCTGAAATTGGACAGGTAAGGTAGGGCTGCATTGTGAGGGCCTTTAGTGTTAGACTGAAGAATCTAGATTTGAACCTCTAGCCAATGGAAAGCCGTTATAAATTTTGAGGGGCTTGAGGTGTTAACTTGACATCATACACGCTGTGTGGCGCTAAAGCTCAATTATATGAAATGATTTTGAGATCTTGGGAGAAATGTCATAAGGCACTTCCCCTGGGAATTGGCTGATTGATAATTGGCCCCTATAGGTGTTCCATGATTATAAAATGTAAATGTGTGTTTTAGGATCACTCTTAGGTGATAAAACCCGAATGACTGAGTTATCAAGAGATATGAATGCATACATCAGGCCATCTCCTACTAGAGGGACTTTAGGAGGTGTGACAAGGACCACAAATGAAGCCATTCTGTTGTGCGAAGGAGGGGGATATGACATCATTCTTATTGAAACCGTAGGTGAGTATGATTTTCTGTTTCATAACAATGAAGTACTATAACAAATGCTATATAAAGATGAGTGACAGCTAATACCATTTTGTTCATTGAGCATATATTTACTAAAGGTGTCATTAAATACGAGGTACTGTATCTTGGATTCTATAGGAGATATGAGAATATGGGCTATCATCCTTACCTTTAAAGAAAAGCCATGTGTCTGGAGAACTGTTACACAGGGGTGGTATGTTGTAAGTACCAGACAAGAACTGTAAGCATTGGAAACGATATTTTAACAGAACACCTATTTTGTTTAAAGCACATTTCACATGTCTTCAATATTCGCTCAGAAAATTCATGTAGCTGGGTACCTTTTTAATACAGGGCCATGTTTTACTTCATCTTGATATCCCTAGCACATAGTTATACCCACTGAAAAATACTGAAATGGAAACCCCAAGAAATTCGCCTTCCTCTGGAGAGACAATCCACTATTACTGAGTGATAAATGTTTGTGACACAGTCTGACTTGGGTTTGAGGGATCATGGAAGACTTCCAGGAGGAGGTGACAGTTAAACTCCATGCTGAAGGAGGAATTGGAGTTAAATAAAATGAAATAAAGAGAATAAGAGGACATGGCCCATTTAGAGAACTGCAGTTTGCTCAGGAGATTTAGCACATAGAGTGTGGAGGCTGGGCATGAAGAGAGATGGGGCTGGAGACTAGAAGCTCCACCATTTAAGGGTGGATGGGGGAAGAGTTGCCCATGCGGTAGTAGGAGAATCAAGGTAGAGGACCATAAGAACCAAGTGCATGACCTGGAAGTTGCATTTGACTGCTTGTCCCAGAGACTCGAAATGTGACTCAAACAGAGAGTGGTTTATTTTTTGTGAACAGAAGAAACCTGGAGGCAGGCAGTCCCAAGCAGGCCTGGTCATTGTACAGTGGCCTTGGTGTCCCGGGTTTCTGTCTCTGCTCTCCATTCTTAGCACTTAGTTCCCATCCTCAGGGTTGCTCATGGTTAAAAGACAGCTGATGAAGCTTGAACTGTCACATCCACCTTCTAGGTAGGGGGAGGGAAGGTGAGGGGAAGGGGTGGGCCCCTCCTAGCTGGGTCAGCTCCCTTTCAAGAACTTTCCTGAAAGCCCCATCTAGTGACTTTGGCTTTCACTAATTAATCATCTCTAGCTGAAATGGGTTCAGGTGACTGTGGGCTTTCGCCTGGTACATCGATGCTTCTGACAACATTGGGATAAGGAAATAGGGGAGAATAAATATGGAATGGACAACCAGAAGTCTCTGCCACCCCAACGGACAGAATTTCGAGAGGAGTTTCAGTGGAGCAGGTGATGTGGAAGTCAGATTTAAGTGGATTGAAATTAATGTGAAGTAATGAAGTGAAGACCAGTGAGCACATGTTGATTTTTTTTTCTAGACACTTAGGTATAAAGAGAAATGAGAAATATGGTGATAATTGGAGTAGGTTGTGAGTTTTTGTCTTATTTTTTTCCTGTTTGTTTGGCTTTCAGATGACAAAGACATGAGCACAATTCCTGTCAGGTGTTGGGGGACAAGAGCCTGTAGACTAAGGAAGTTAAAGATAAAGCAAGGGCAAGGGCACAGAGGAAGTGGGAAGGAAAGAGAGGGTAACCTTCAGCCAGTACTTCTTATACTGCGACTGGAGAGGAGGCAGTGAGCAGAGCTGGTGTTCGGGCCCGCTGATCTGCAGAGGGTGGAGAGGGAAAAGCCGAGGGGGTTCTTGCCTTTATTTCACCGCCACGTAGGAGTCATGGTCATCATCATGCAGGGAGATTATGGCACAGTAACTGTAATAGCCACTGTGAGAAATGGGAAGGCAGCTGACTGAGGGCGTTTGGGGGCATTGCTTTTACCAGGCAGTGAGGAGGAGGTAGCAGATGTTAGACACCATGATCCTGCTGTGGTGCCTGTTCTCGAGCCATTTCTCCGGCACGCTTACGGAGGAGAGAACACGGGTGGTTGGACTGATCCATGGGTGGGGGTTTGTGGGGCTCACAGGAAGTTGAGAAGGCAAGAAAGCTGAACATCTTGACAGGCATGATCTAGGGTTAGAGCCACATTGCTCAAGCTGCTTACGGCTGAGAGGGAAGCCAGGAAAGAGTTGCAAGGGGGGAGGAGAGAATGGACATCTCGATGTTCTCCATTCAGCCAAGACTAGGCTAATGGGAATAAGCGAAGGGGAGAGCTGGGAAGGTCACAGTTTGCTCATAGGAAAGCAGTGCATTTAATAAATTCTCGAGAGGTGGGGTGTTTAAAGTGGGATCAGGCTGAGTGTGTGATCGTGGGTACAAGTGAATGAAGTGGAACGGGAATGGTGGTCAAGGTAGTTGAGAAAGCAAATTACTATGAATATTTTAGCATGTAGTTGTGATTTACAATTGCAGGTGTGGGTCAGTCGGAGTTTGCTGTTGCTGATATGGTTGACATGTTTGTTTTACTACTGCCACCAGCGGGAGGAGATGAATTGCAGGTAATTATATTGACTTTTTTTTCTCCCTAAACACAAAGTATACATCTCTGAAAGTACAAATTTCCGGTGTTGTGTTTCTGTAAATTAAGTTGCTGTTAATGTAGGGAAAGAAACAGCATTCATATTGGCTACAGTACCTGAGTCAAAGACAGATTCTCTATGTTTTTTCTCAACTTATAGTAATAGAGTTTATGACCTCGAGCTAACCATACAACTTAGATTTTTCCACCCGCAACACGGGAGTGAATGGAATACGTGGACAGCTCTAGCCAAAAGAGACTACTGTTATGTGGGTATTTGTCGTACAGAGACTGAGGCACTGTTTGCTATCAGGTTATTTTTCTTCAAATGTAAATTGGAGAAAAAATTACAAACATTAAGGAAAACTTCAAAGACTTTGTTTATGGAAATGCAGATGTTAGCGATAGGTGTCTTCTCTTTTTAAGCACTTAATGACGGATGATTTTGCATCCTGCAGTGTTAGCTCATGAGAAAGGGAACCCATCATGAGTCAGTGTGAATTGTCTCCTGCCACTCATTCATGTTGTGTCTTAATGACATATTTACTCTAATCGTGAATGTATCTTAGCATGTTAGTCTCTACACTTGGAAGAGACATTGTAGATGACTTCTGTAATCCCAACAGCTGGTGCTTCTGAGTAATTTCTGTTGAGTGATTGTAATTCCTGGAACCCAGGGTTTAGGAAGATGTAGAGGAAAAGTTAGTTCATAAAGTGCGTGACTCTCAATTGACTGTTGTCCCATTTTTGGCTATAATCAAATGAAGTATTTCTGATACATCACTGTCTTTTTCACTTTAGGGTATCAAAAGAGGCATCATTGAGATGGCAGATCTGGTAGCTGTAACTAAATCTGATGGAGACTTGATCGTGCCAGCTCGAAGGATGCAAGCAGAGTACGTGAGCGCACTGAAATTACTCCACAGGCGTTCAGAGGTCTGGAGACCAAAGGTTAGCTTGCCTTCCTTTCTGCATTTTCACCGAGTGGATCGTGCACATTAGAAGAGAGGATGCAAGTCCCCAGCTAGACAGATAATCAATCTTTGCTTGTATGTGAGATTACAATTTTAAAATTATGACAAAGCCAGAGTGTGTAGTCATGATTTTAAATCTAATCCTTCAACCACTAGATGTCAAAAACTAGATGTGAGGGGATAGATTAGATTGCTTAATGCTTGACTTGAGCCATTTGGAAGTGATAGCAAATCCATTCTGAAAGGAACCATTCTTAAGATTATGGAGCAATTAGTGATTTGATTATCTTTATTAGAGTTTGAGTAGGAGAGAAGAGGCTTTTGATGTGATAGCTTCCCTTCCCATTATGCTTGTTGGGTGCTATTTTCAATAAGGAAAAAAAAAGACAAATTCTGTAATAAATGGTACGGTAATATTGATGTGGGCAGCTTTATCTGCAGGAGGACACTATGTTATTAAAGAATAAGCTACAGTCACTACAGTGAGAACAGCCACAACCTGTCTTCCCATCAGCTCCCGGTCTCCCTGGTCATGTTGTCTGCATTGTACATGCAGGTGCTGGATGCTCAGCTCTTGGCACCTGCTGAATCAGGGAACTCTGACAAAGGGAGGTTATGGGGCTATTTTCTCAACTGAGTTTCATGGTCTAGCACTCAGGCCTCAGGGAAACCCACCCAGCCCTGCCCTTCTCATCCTCGTGACCCTCTCTCATTTTGTCTGTGTTGCCCCTGAAGACCATCTGAGCAATCCTAACAATTGACCAGAATAGACCCTGGGCTAAAGATTTTGACCTTGAATCAGTGTCTTGCTTCTGCATGTGTTTAGTAATCCTAGTAAGTGACCTCAGTCTGTTTCTCAGTATATTCACTTCAACACAGTGATAAAATGTCTCCGTTTCACTTGCCTATTTTCATACACTTTAAGACTTAATTGGCAGGAAACCAGGCTCCCCGTGAAAATGTTTTCTATCATTTTAAGTAAAACGGTTTTGGGTTCTTCCCTTTTTAATAGGTAATTCGTATTTCTGCCAGAAGTGGAGAGGGGATCACTGAAATGTGGGATAAAATGAAAGAATTCCAGGACCTCATGCTCGCCAGTGGGGAGCTGACTGCCAAACGACAGAAGCAGCAGAAAGTTTGGATGTGGAATCTCATTCAGGAAAGTGTGTTAGACCATTTCAGGACCCATCCCGCAGTCCGGGAGCAGATTCCTCTTCTGGAAAAAAAGGTTCTCAGTGGAGCCCTGTCCCCAGGACTAGCCGCAGATGTGTTGTTGAAAACTTTTAAAAGCAGAGACTTGTGAGATGTATCCTATATAATGATTTTATATGACATTTCATAAAGCATTTTAATATTAAAGGTCACTTATATGCCTGTATTTTCAGCAATTCTTTTGTGGTGCCCTTGGCCCCATTTGTGAACTATGCTTGAAAAGTCAAAGAATGTTAGATATGGCTGGCAAAGGTCAGGTAGTCGGCAGTATTTGTAAGGTACCTGTTGTATGTTACTGATTTCCATTTCTTTCTATTCTCGTACGCTGCCATGGCAGCTGGTAGGATAGTTTCTTCTCATCAGTCATAAGCAGAGAAAGCTGAGGAGAACAAAAGAAGGTCATGTACCTTCTTTGATTTCTTTGATTCCATATTCGCTGAGTTTCCAGAGAAAATGTAAGCAAGAGTGACCACATTTCTGAATTCTTACTTCAGGCTAGAATCATACATGGTGGATTTCCAAGAGCTGAAAATAATGACTGGTGCCGGAGTGTACTGGAGTATTCTAGCAATTTCTGAAATGGCTGTGTACACCAGTAACAAAACAGTTGGACTGTGTAGTGATGTGAACAGTTTTTTTTTTTAATTATTTTTTATTAATGTTTATTTCTGAGAGAGAGAGAGAGAGAGACAGAGTGTGAGTCGGGGAGGGGCAGAGAGAGAGAGAGAGAGGGAGACACAGAATGTGAAGCAGGCTCCAGGCTCTGAGCTGTCAGCACAGAGCCCGACATGAGGCTCGAACTCACAAACTGCGAGATCATGACCTGAGCCGAAGTCAGACACTCAACCAACTGAGCCACCCAGGTCCCCAGTGAGCACAGTTGTAAAGTTTATTTGTCTAGACCTGTGGATCCCCCATGATAGGCAGGAGAGCCCAAAGGGAACTGGGGGAAATCAGCTGCAAATAATGTGGCCCATTAATCCCCAAGAGTTGGAGTAAACCCTCAAAAGACCCAAGTGAGGTCACAGTGAGTCAAGGGTTATTCAGTTTGAATATTACCAAAAGCTTTTGCTTCTCTTCTTCCTTGGTCATTTGATTTCATATTAGCGTCTTAAAAAAATCTATCTTATTCCTGATGGGGAGGAGCAAGTTTTCCAACAGAGGAAGTGTGGCACAGTGATTTAGAGATTGGGTTCTGGAGTCAGACTGTGTGGGTTTAAACTTTCAACCTAGATCAGTCACTTGTTAATTGTTTAAGTTTGGACAAATAGCCTACCTCTCTTTAAGCTTCAGTTTCTTTCCTGCTAAAAGGGAATTGACACATTAATGTTGTAGGGTCCGTGAGGGTAAAGGAGATAACTCCGGAGAATCATTTTCCTACCATGATGGTACCTAGGAAATACCCAGAGGCTGCTTTCTATCATTATTATGTTAGTTACAAATACCTGAAACTGTACAAATCTTATATATAAATTGAATTTTCTCTCACGGTCTTACTACTACCATCATGTTCTTGTGATATTTTATGATTGTCTCTAAAGTACCTGCTGTAGTTAATTCTTTGAATATATTTTATACTGTTTGATGGTAGTTGTAAGTATATACATCTGAATAAAATTGTTTCTAACCAAAAAATTTCTCCACTGCACAAAATATCTTCCCAGAAATTTAAACCTTAAACTATTCTGAATCCTTTAGAATATTTTAAACAGTATGTCAGCTTTCTGGAATTAAATTGCCTAAGTATTATTTTAGCAACCATGTGTAGCTTTTTTTTAATGATTATTTTTTTTTATTTTTTTATGATTTGTGTCACTGGCATACCTACATCTCATATGAGGTTTAGGAGAAACGGAAAGATTATCCAGTCAGTTCACCTTATTTCAGAAAGGACAACCATTAAACCAGATGAAAACTGTTTTTAGAATCTTCCAGAGAAAGAAGTTCATAATTTCCCTTAGTAAACTATTACAGGGTCTGACAAACATGTCATTTGTGGTTCAGTGTGAGTAGCAGTGGCAGCAGATGCGGGCTGCATTATGAAGAAGGTGGCCAAAGAGTGGCTTTTATTAGCCCTAAACGGAGCTACGCATTTCTTCTCAGTTTGAATTCCTTTTAAATGTTATAAATATAGTCATAGAATGCGTTAGAACCCCTCCCCCCCTTGTCCTCTTTCACTTGTTATTGTACCATGGGCTATAATGTGGAGACCAATTTCTAAGATACTGTTTACATTTATTTGCTATTTGTTATACTGGAAGCTGTATAACATAGTAAAATGTTTGTAGCCTTTAAAAAAAAAAATTCCATGCTCTCTTTTGTTAAGCTCGAAAATGCCATCCTTCCAGGCCATCTGTGATCCTACCATTGCTAAACCCTTGACCTGGTCAAAAACAATGGGTTTTGACTTAGATGCATGTTGTCAGATTTCAGCGGTCACTCACTAGGGTTGGTGGGATAATTAAATGAGAGTGTGGAAAATGTCAACACAGTAAGTGGTAGGTGTTTGGGGGAATATTATACACTGACAGCTCGTTGTTCTGTAAAACAGACTGGCATCATTTAATTTGAGTTTGGCCAAACTACTTAATCCCCCTGTGTCCCAATTTCCTCATTATTAAGTGGGGTTGACAGCAGTGCCCACCCAGAGTTGTTGTAAGGACTATTTTAGTTAATATATAGTTCCCGGACATAGTAAGTGCTAAATAAATATTTAAAAAGCAAAATATTTAACATCTTAGGGTTGTTTTAAGGATTAAATGAGTTACTCTCCCCCTATCTTAAAAGAATAATTCTTTTCCGAAAAAACCTCATAGGTTGACTTTGCCTCTGTCAAAAGTATAATTACCATTAATTTCTGTAGGTCGGTAAAAAGGTGCTCTGTTCTAAACTGAGCTTCAAAATTGACAGACATTTTGCTAACACAGTACCAAACTTCATTAAGGGGACTACAATTACTTGTGCAGTTAGAGCTGCAGCTAACATTACTCATCATACGGGGTGCCTGGGTGGCTTAGTCGGTTAAGCATCTGACTTTGGCTCAGGTCGTGATCTTGCGGTTTGTGAGTTTGAGCCCCGCGTCAGGCTCTGTGCTGACAGCTCAGAGCCTGGAGCCTGCTTCGGATTCTGTGTCTCTCTTTCTCTCTCTGTGCCTCCCTGATTCATGCTCTCTCTCTCTCTCTCTCTGTCTCTCAAAAGTAAATAAACGTTAAAAAAAAAAAACACGTGGGGCGCCTGGGTGGCTCAGTCGGTTAAGCATCCGACTTCGGCTCAGGTCATGATCTCGCGGTCTGTGAGTTCAAGCCCCGCGTCGGGCTCTGTGCTGACAGCTCAGAGCCTGGAGCCTGTTTCAGATTCTGTGTCTCCCTCTCTCTCTGGCCCTCCCCCGTTCATGCTCTCTCTCTATCTCAAAAATAAATAAACGTTAAAAAAAAAAAACACACACTGAAAATATTACCCATCACAATACAACCTAGCAAGGAATTCTTTATTTTTATTTATTTATTTATTTTTAAATTTTTTTATTACATTTATTTATTTTTGATAGAGCACAAGTTGGGGAGGGGCAGAGAGAGGAGACACAGAATCCGAAGCGGGCTCCGGGCTCTGAGCTGTCAGCCCAGAGCCTGACGTGGGGCTCGAACTCACAAACTATGAGATCATGACCTGAGCTGAAGTTGGACGCTCAACCAACTGAGCCACCCAGGCGCCCCTATTTTTATTTTTTTAATGTTTTATTTATTTTTGAGAGAAAGACAGAGTGTGAGTGGGAGAGGGGCAGAGAGACAGGGACACACAGAACCCAAAGCACGCTCCAGGCTCCAAGCTCTCAACACAGAGCCTGATGCCTGCCTCGAACTCACAAACCATGAGATCATGACCTTAGCTGAAGTCGAAGTCGGATGATTAAGCAACCAAGCCACCCAGGCACCTCAAGGAATTCTTTCTTTATTATCACTCTCTTATATGGTTATTTACTTCTTTCCAAGAGTGCATGTAGCTTTTGTAGCTCTGGTACACGCTGAAGACAAGAGTTAATGAACAGCATGCATATGATACTGTTTATGCAGTTCAACCTTTAATACAGAAGAAAAAAAAAAAGGAAAAATCAGTGAAAACAATTGTAGCATCACACCCACCCAGTAGATTGCCATCATAGAAGTCATGACACCCTTGCTAAAAATTAGTAAAGTACAAGGATTGTGAAAAGAAGCAGTAGCTTTTATGATCTATATGTTTGTATAGATGGTGGCACTCAGCTGCTCCTAAAGCCTAAGAAAGCCATATGGGGCTTCATAAACACAAATGCTTCCTAAGCCACTTCTCAAACACCTCAGAAGGTCGAGTTCTCATCATGTAAGGGGTGTATCTAATGAACCACTGTAACTCATGTAGGCTGTCGGAGTGATGGCCGGGACCAGTACTTGCTAAATGTTAGCATGGTTATTCAGGTGAGATGAAGAAAATGATGAACAAGTCAAAATTTGCCTTGAAAAAGAACAATCAAAAAGCGACGGCAGCCTGTTTATTTTTCTTCCACTATCATATTTGGGTTAGTTGGTTACTAATTATGAACTTTCTTAACCCCCTTGACCTAAATGCTTGATGACAATTCCTGCTCCATGAGGTTCATATAAGTTCACCATTTTGGTCATTAGTGCTATGTTTGATTACAAAATATTAGAGTGGCACAAAAGCAGTTATAAAATACTGAATTTTTTTTCAGAAAAAAACTGTATTATGAAATGTAGATGGTGCTAATGTGAGTCGAAATACATTAATATTTACCTGTAAATTTGATGCAAAAAGGTAACCTTGGGGAAATTTACTTTGCTTAGCCACCTCAGCTTCCTGATGGGAGGAAGGTGAGTGCACATGAAAGTCAGTGAACTTTTCTACTCACAGCAAGACCAAATGCTTAATCTCAATTAATGTTTGCGTTCAGCTAACACGGAGGAAATCATGTGAGCTCATCCTCAATGCTCTGTAACATCTGCCTGGCCAGTGTTAAGGTGTGGTTAGAATTCCATATAGAGATATTTTAGGATGACAGTAAAGCCATTTATCAGGCTCATACTTAAATACCAACTCTTATCGTGTATAGAAGCCAACTATTTCAAAGATCAACACTCTTCTTATGAATAAAATCATATGAGGTTTTATGCTCAAATTTTGCTGACTTGGGATTCCGTCCTATCATGAGACAGGATCTCAGTCCCCGAAAGTCCTCTTGTCACGTATTTTTGGAAGTCCCTGGGGTTCCTCACTGATGTACAAACAAGCTCACACTCTCACGTGCAGCTTGCTCCTCTCAGGCTTTTCTTGGGCCTCTGCTATTTTAGCTGCTGCCGTTCCAGTAGGAGAATCCTGCCTTGCTTAGGTGTTCCAAACTGTGAAACTCTTTAGTTCCCCAAATAGTGCTGTTCCCTGAGAACAGGATCCTTGCCTCTCTCCTCACAGGGGCTGCTCCCACAGGCTGGGGTAGGAACCAGTTACCAGACGATTTCTCATTTTCTCATAGTACTCCTATTTTCATTGTACTTGAGCTCTCCTGTCTCCTCCTGAGCATACAGTCTCTGAAGCAGATTTTCCCCTCACACATCTCCTCTTCAAAATGTGGATCGGCTCCGGCAAAAGATGCCTGGGTTGGAGAGTTGGCAGGCTCTTCCCTTCTGACATATCAACTTCATGTTGAGTCATGATCTCCCAGCTTCACATATTGACGATTGCTAATTCTGTCAACAACCTGTCAAGAGAGGCATTATGACCCCATTTTACAGGAAAAGAAATTGAACAACCAGAATATTAAGAAATTTATCTAAATTTATTGTTCCTAAGTATGATATACATTCGATTTTGAAAATACTGTTTTCTAAGTTGCTCAAAGCACTTTATGAACTTCTTTTCATACTTCTTATAACATAGTTTCATGACAGATATTATATTCATAACTTATAGATGCTTCTGTGGTATAGGGTAGATTTGTGCATAAATCCAGATGGCAAGATCTTGCTTGGTATTTGATCTTAAAGGCCTATCTTCTGTAACTTACTATCTTAGATTTTGTTCTTTTGGAAACTGGTGCCTCAATGTATTTTTTTTTTTTCCAGTAGACTTTTCTGCTTCTGTTTGAAGATAATATTTTAGACATTAAAAACCAAACCAAAATGAAACTTAATATCCGTTTTTATATTAGCCAGGATTCTTGGCCAGAAATAATAGAAACCTACTAGTTTGGGCAAAAATCCTATTTATTGGCTTATCCAGTCATAATGTGGGGAAAAGTAGGTGTTCAGCAAGCTTTTCAGGGACATAAATAACATGAGGGTTCTCCGTGTCTCATTTCTTCCCCTCTGTGTATTGACTCCATTCTCCCAGCTTCCTTCACGTAGCTGAAGATGTGGCAACCAGCAGCACTTGGGTCCAGGGGAAGAACTTCTCTCCATAGCTCCAAGTCTAAAAATCTCAGGGAAGCACTCAGACTGGCCTGCCTGAAAGATCACAAGTTCATCTCTGTGGCCAGAAGTATGAGGACTGGGATTGGCTGGAACACTTGGACTTCAAAATAAGCGGGGTGCTAGGTACAGAATAAGGTAGGATGCCAGGCAGACAGAACATATGTCTACTACAGATGACTGAGTATGCTTTGTGTTTTGCACTAAGGTGAGATATAAATAAATATTATTGATATGTTACATTAAAAGATATGATTTTTGTGAAAATGAGTATTAGCCCAATTGCTGGTAATATATCACCAGAACACACAAGTGACATTCATGTAGTCAGCTGCCACTCATTTTTAAACTCATGTGGCTATACCTCTATTTTGTTTTTTTTTAAGTAGGCTTTATGCCCAGCAGGGAACCCAACACAGGGCTTGAACTCATGACTCTCAGATCAAAACCTGAGCTCAAGACTCAGACACCCCAATGATTGAGCCACCGGATGCCCATATACCACTCTTATTTATTGAAAATATCTTTCCCTAATCCAGTTTTACAAGTAGAGTATTCCCCCCACCCCCCAACCACCACTAGGATATTTACCCTTCCTTACAGTGAAGATGCATCTGAAAACAAGAAAGGATCAGTATGTTAAAGAGGAATGGTTTAAAAAGTGTGGTATAGCTTAGGTAATATTTCCCTTTTATGTCTAACTGATTAATAGAAGATTTTAGAGTTCTTCAGCCTAACTACCTCCTTTATGCAGTTGGAGAAGCTGCAACTCATGACAGGCAATGAATTTTGGACAAAGTTCTTTTGATTGCATGGTTGACCCACACTCAGGAGAAGGTAGAGTTACTTTAAACATGGGGATCTCGTGAAAATCCAAAGATAGGAATCAAAGTTCAGCCTTCAGGAAAGGAGGCGATGACATTTTAAACTCTGACACATAAAGAATTTGGAAGTCTTCACTCTCATCCTTACAACTTAGAGACAGCTGGTCAAACTGAAAATTCTCTTTCTTGGACCTCTGGAGAAACCACCACCGTGAAATCTGGGGATAGAGGTATAGCCAGAGAGTCACAGCCAGGGTCTGCTTATCTGGAAGAGACTGTTGGAGCCATAAATTAGTAGGCATTCTTTAGTGGTTACTCTGAAGAACTGCTTAAGTCTGAGTGGGAACTGGTGGGAGAGTAAGAAACTCCTGGGGCTGCAGTCTTGCGGGGCCCACACACTTTCATGGACTTTACCTGCAGGAAGCGTGTTGTCACAGTGAAGACCCAAGAAAAATCCCCTCGTGGCGCTGACAGGAGGAAAGTAAGAGTAATCGTGTAGTAAACCCAGGATCTTCTCCATAAGGACTACTCTTCAGGAGAAAAGACTTTGCTGGGGCCTTATCCAAGCTACGGTAAGGGCATTCCTCCCAACCCCTAGTGGTTTTTGTTGTTGTTGTTGTTGTTGTTGTTCCCTCACCTAATATGGGAAAGGGAACGAGGTCAACAGGGGTCATGGCTTCAAGGGAATAGATTGGGAACTCTGTGGCCAGTGAATGGGGTAGGGAGTAGGAGTCAGGGAAGCTATACTATGGGAGAAATACTTGCAAAGATCACAGCCCAAGGACACAGGACAATTTAGAAGACTGATATTTAATCATAAGTTTATAGAACACTCCTCCTTTCCCCACATTATCATCATCCGAACAGGGCTTCAGGATAATGCCAGTGAATTACCATTGAAAGAGTTGCAAGATACAGACTCTCTCTGAGGAGGAGTATGCAAGGAAGCCCAAAGTCAAGAGGGGAGGCAAAAACAAGGACAGTAGAGGATTTTGTAGCTTCTGTCACCTACAGCTACAACAAACATGACATACATCCCAACACTTAGCCAGATTAACATACATCCTCACACTAAAGGGCTATTTACCTCAGTTCCTGTTATTCAATACATTATGTCTGGATTTCAACAATTACAAGACATGCCAAAGGCAAGAAAAAAACATAGCTTGAAGAGACAAATCAGTCATCAGAATCAGACTCAGATATGCGCAGATATTGGAATTATTAGAGTTTAAAATAACTGATTGGGACGTCTGTGTGGCTTAGTCAGTTAAGCATCCAAATCTTGATTTTGGCTCAGGTTTTGATCTCACAGTTCGTGAGTTTGAGCCCCACATCCAGCTCTGCACTGGCAGTGCAGAGCCTGCCTGGGATTCTCTCTCTCCCTCTCCCATGCACATGCTCTCTCTGTCTCTCAAAATAAACTTAAAAAAAAAACTATGATTAATATATTCAAAGCTCTAAGGGACAAATAGATAACATATAAGAACAGATGGTAAATTTAAGCAAAGAAATGGAAACATTATGAAAGTATTGAAAGCATATGCTAGAAAAAATAGAAATTTAGAATACCTTCAATGGGTTCATCAGTATACTCAACATGGCCAAGAAAAAAGATCATTAAGCTTGAAAATAGGCCATGAACAACTTTCCAAATTGAAATGCAAGATTAAAAGGATGAAAAAACCAGAACATTCAAGAACCATTTCAAACGATAAAACATACAAGCCATTGGAATACTAAAAGGAGAAGAAACAGAAGAAATATTTCAAGTAATAATACCTAAGAACTATCCAAAATTAATGGCCAAGCATCTGGGTGGCTCAGTCATGATCTTGTGGTATGCTGCTGTCAGCAAAGAGCCTATTTTCGGATCCTGTACACCCTTCTCTCTGTGCCACTCCCCTGCCTGTGGTCTCTCTCTCTCTCTCTCTCTCACTCTCAAAAATAAACATTTAAAAAAAAATCAAAATTAATGGCGGACACCAAGCCACAGATTCAGGAAGTTCAGAGAACACTGGACAGGATAAATACTCAAAACAGAAAGAAAAACACACATGTAGCTGCATCACATCCAAAGAGCAGAAAACCGAAGACACCATGGAGGCAACTCTCACACATGAACTAGCAAGTCTCAGTCATGACACCTCTGCTTCTCTCTTTTTTCTGTACCATTCTAGACTTTACTTTTTTTATAACTTTTTTCTTAGACCATCAAGGCCCTTTCGATTTCCAATTTTATCTCATTATTTTATAGTTCTAGTTCCCACATTAACACTTCATAGTTTCTTGGTTCCCAATTTCAAATTCCTGATGGAAATGCGATTGCCCTGTTCATCTTTTGGAGGCAGTAGAGCTCATGGAAGGAAATCTCTGGGTGGGTTTCTTGGAATCAGTTGCCCACCTCCACCTGTGTTTCAGGGGGTGGGATAAAGTATGAATATGGTTCCTTTTTGTTCATCAAAAACAGTTTGTAAGGCACTGTTTCTTGGGGTTTGGGAGGTTGGGCTTGGGCGGTGATGTATACTTCTACTACAGAACAAATTATGTAGATAAATTGGGTAGAGAATGAGTTTCAGAGGGGTGAAGTGATTTGCTTAAGCAGTCAGTATGACTCAGACTCAAATCTACTTCCCTTTACTCAGTGATCTATTACATGGATTAGAAACAAGCTGTTTTGAAAAGTATATTGCTTGTTGACCATATAGTATCCCCATATACCATCACTGTTATGGTTTGAATTTGCCACTTAAAACATATATTGATGTACTAATCCCCAAGATCGCAGACTGTGATCTTATTTGGAAATAAGGATTCTGCAGATGTGATCAGCTAGAATGAAGTCATGTTAGAGTTGGATGGACCCCAATGCAGTATGACTGATGTCCTTATAACAAGACAGTCATGTGAAGACAAAGCCACGCAGGGAGAACACTGTGATGATGAAGGCAGAGACCAGAGTGACACAGCTGCAAGCCAACGGGTGCCAGAGATCACCGGGAAACCACCAGCCGTGAGGAAGAGGTGAGGGAGGGTTCTACCACATGTTTTAAATGGAGCATGGGCCCTGCTGACGCCTTGACCCCTGGCCTCCAGAACTATGAGACAGTCAATTTCTATTGTTTTAAGCCACCCAGTCTGTGGCACTTTGTTAGGGAAGCCCAAAGAAACTAATATAATTGTCTGAGTGTAACTTGAAAAAGGAAACTCCTACAAAAATTTTATTACACTCCTCTCCACCCCAAATATAAGAATACATTCTTTGACCTTCCAATTCCGCCCTCCCTCGATCCCTTGACAGCCCATAAAACCAAAGGAACACAAGAGATGCCTCATGTTTCTCTTGTAAAAATTCCTTGCTCTTGTTGGTATTCCATAATTTCTATCATACCTTGGCACTGAACTCATTCATTGTAAAACATTTAGACAATAAAGAAAGCAATGTAAAATATAAAATCACATGTAATCCTCCCACTCAGCTATAAGTATTAACGTTTTTATTTATAGCCCCCTAAGTCTTTTCTTACACACCCATATACTTTTTATTAAACAAAATTGGGATCAGAGTGTATACATTGTAATCGGTTTCAATTTTCAAATAGTAAACATAACCAAAAATAAATCTCAGGAAAGACAAGAGGCTTTCTTTGAAGCTTCTCCTCACTAATTTTATCAGTTTTATTTTCCTGTTCCTTTGCACTTTACCCTTCTTTTATTTCCATCTAGTCCTGTTGCAACTGGTTTCCTGTGTCTCCTAGACCACGTTTTTTGATCCGTAAGTAAATAAAAATTTCCAAATCACAGAATTGTTAAGTAGGAAGAAGTATTTTAAGATCAAGGACTGAGAATTGATATTAGTATAACTGACAGACTCAAACAGTTATTCACTATAACACATGCATGCTCATTCAGCTGTTGGCTACACTTATCCAAATATCAGAATTTGGCACCTTGTGGGGGGGAACAGATTTTCGCTGAGATGGAAGCTTCGGCTTCATATGGGATCTTTTTTCTCAAGGGAATTCCCGCTTTTTCTGGCCTTTATATTACTTGCTTTCCTCCTGGTTTCGTCTTGGAATGGCATCAGTAAGTTTCTGCCTCCACAGAATACAGCCTTGATATATCTAGTCTGCAGTGATGGAAATAGTGGGTATGAGTGTGTGTGTGTGCACACACAAACTTTTGACTGGAAAGGGACAAGATTTATGCATCTGGGTAGAAGTTACGTGAATGTACATATATGTAAAGTATACCCGTGTCCTTTATTACTTGATGTTATATCTCAATTTTTAAAAATTACCGCCAATTTTTAAAAAGTACTGTCCAAGGTTTAAACTGGAGATCTAGTCAAGGGTAAGTAAATTCCAGAGACTGCAGACCAGCCATTATCTTAGCTGTAGAGACCACTAGCCTTTTCAGCTCTTGGACTGTTCCATAGAATAGCAATACCCAGAGATGCTCTCCACCCCACTAATGGAGTTTTGTGGTTAAGGAAGTTTAGAAAATGCTTCACTATCCAGGCCCCTTTGAATGATTCATTAGGCATACTGAAATATCAAAGGCTCTAAGTCCTACAGCAAAAAAACACTTATACCAACTTGTCCCAAACTTATTTAACCACGAAACTCTTTTCATCAATGCCTGTTAACACCTCATTAGAATAATCAGCTTATGTTTAGAAGCCTGGTCAAGGCCTACCCACCTGCCAGTACGCCACCTGCTGGTTTTATTGGGTATGAGGCCACTCACTCAGGAAGCTTCTGTTTTCACTAAATCTCACTCACAATCCAGAGTTCATTGTTCTAGTGCTCTTGATCAGCATTTTCTTCACATTTAACAAACCAGGGACTGAACGGCATAGTTTGCTATCATTCAGTTGCAAACGGAGGTTTTTAGAGAGTTCAGACTCTCAGCTAGCAAGTCAGACCACACAAACCAGCACTGGATGTGTCCAAGAGAAATGAAGCATCTGATAAAATGAGAACAAAGAATGAGCGAGAAGTCCTTTAGAATTCTGATTTTAGAGCTTAAATATTTATGATAATACATTCAGTCAGTCTGTTCTATTTATTCTCTAATTTGAAGTTGGACTTATTTTTAACAGACTTGTTCAACATCTAATAGACTGATGAACTAAACTCTAATTCCCCCTAAACCCAATGTGAGTCACTTTCACTTAAATTGCAGCTTCACCACTCTTGGTTCTGGAGGTTATAGTTGCTAAAGTGATATCATCATTTATTTGGGAAGAAGAAACAAAAATAATATAAAGGATGGGAATGTGATAATAAAGGACACTTATGCCACAATTTATTTTTTTAAAGAGCTTATTTTGTCACAGATTTGTTTATAGACTGCCACACAACCTAAGAAGAAAACTTTTAAATGTTTTCTACAAATAATCTTTCACAATCTGTTCTATATATTTTCCTGTCCCCAAATAATATATACTGCCAGGAGAGATTTCTTTAAAACCACCGTTTTCGCTAGAACGGTTGAAGCATATGTACGGTTATTACCTGACACTGGGTGGGTTCAAAGGTGCTGGGTAGCCAGGTTTTCGGCCCCCTCCCTCCCTCTGCATCTCCATTTTATCTGATCTGGATTTCTCAAAGAGCCCCAGTTCCTTGGGAAAAACAGCAGCTGGGTCTGAAACCTTTGCCTAATTCTTCTAGGGTGAGGGTACTTATATTCCCAGCTACAGTTTTAAGGAAAGAAACTCCTAACTTTAAATACTACGAATTATTTGCCAATAATTTTATTCTCAAAGAAACATGGCCCGTAGTATGTTAGCCTCACTATAAAACAACTTTTTTAATGTTTTATTTTATTTTTGAGAGAGAGACAGAGTACAAGCAGGGAAGGGGCAGAGAGAGAGGGAGACACAGAACCTGAAGCAGGCTCCAGGCTCTACGCTGTTAGCACAGAGCCCGACGCGGGGCGCAGGGCTGGAACCCATGAACTGTGAGATCATGACCTGAGCGAAGTCGAATGCTTACCGGACTGAGCTACCCAGGCGCCCCAGCCTCACTATAAAGGGCTGTTTGAATTCTATTCCTGGAGCACCATTCCCAGTATTCAAAGACCAGTTGCATCAGCATCACATAACAATGTAAGTATGCTGATTCCTAGGCTTCTCCTCAGACCTGTGCAGTCCCTGAAGGCAGGGCTCAGGCCTCTGCATGTTTAGCAGGCCCCGTAGGTGCTCATCCAAACACCTATGGAGATGCTGGTTGTTCAATGCTGGTGATGGATCTGCTGGCAGAGTTGCCTCTGATTGCATCCAGATGAGGTATGACATCAGCATTTATAAAGAATTCCACAGGTTATGGGAATGAACACTGAAGGTGGAGAACTGCTCCAAGAGCTGATAGGTTTTTTTGCTTTTTTTTTTGGCGGGGGGGGGGGGGGGGCAGGGGGAGGGGGGGGGCAGGGCAGAGACAGAGGTAGACTGAGAATCCCAAGCAGGCACCCAGCTGTCTATGCAGAGTCTGCCTCTGGGCTTGATCCCACCAACTGTGAGATCATGACCTGAGCCAAAATTAAGAGTTGGAAGCTTAACCGACTGAGCCATCCAGGTGCCCCTCCAAGAGCTGATAAAAGGATGAAAGCTGAAAAACCTATTTTGATTTGCCAATGAACTGTTAATGCAGAGAAGGATAGGCAAACATATTTAGTAGTGATGGATGGAGGAAATCACGTGAATGGAAGATTGAATATTATCACCTCTCAACCTAAAAAAGGCTCACAGTGGTATTTCAATGACCTTAATTCTTAACCCCGGCTGTCTTTAGAATTCTTCAGGAGTCAGCCTTTAAAATATACCAGTGCCTGGGCCCTACTCCAGACCAGTTAAATCAGGCTCTATGGGGGTGGGATGGGGGGGTGGGTGAGGTCTGAGTTGCTGCTTATTTTAACAGCTCCTGGGGTGACTTTAGTTGTGTAGCCAGCTGAAGCACCATTGCTCTATGACGTAGGAGAAGCTGTCTGAGTCACCTGTTATTGTTGACATCACAAGCAGTTCATTTTGCTTCCAGATCCTTGGAGCCCAGTCTTTAGAAAAAAATGAATGCTTGGCACTGTTCTTTTATCTCATTTCCACCTCTTAAACCACCATCATTAGGATTCACTATTTTATTTAGGAAAGCAGTTTCCCCCTGTTTTCTTGACATAATTTGCGGCAGTATATTGCTCAGAGCAAAGGCCAGAACGTTCTACACCTTATGCATTTGCTAGTTAAAATCTGGGGCTTGGGGGTAGAATTTGTGGAATTTTGCGTTCTGTTGCTTGGCAACTTTAAGAGAGTTAAGCCTATACATTCTGTGAGCATCAGAGTTACAAAGTTTGGTGAGCCCAGTCAATTATTTCTTGATACTAAAAAGAAATTAGTTCTCCATTATGTAGAGGGCTTGAAAAGTTGTCATTCAGAGCAGGGCATCCGTAGCGATGTCACACTTCTTCTACTTGACTCCACAAATTATTCTGCCCTTCAGCCCTCTCACCTCTCAAGAGTTCGATCTGATCAGACGCAAGGCTGGCATATCTTGGCAGAATGAAGCAAGGTGGTCACATTCCTCTGTGACGACATATGCAGGCAGTTACCGGAAAAAACAACTGGATGAGTCCACACGCAGCCGATTTTCTCTTAAAGCAGGACAGCATTGGCCTGAGTGTAACCAGTAAGACTTCTTTGTAATTTGCACCTGGATATGTCACTATAAATAGACAAGAATGCTAGTAGGAGGAAGAAGGTATTGTAGACCCTGAGAGCCTTCATAGACTTTTAACTCTGTGTATTTTCCTGTGTAAATGTCAGCTGGAAGAAGAGCTAAATGTCAGTTACCAGCTGAAATTATGATTATATTCTCTTTTAGTCCCAACATCATGTATAACTATCTACTCTTGAAGAGATAAAAATGTGAGTATTTGATTAAATTGTAGGTATTTTGTATTCTCTGTTCAGCAAAGAGGTGCTCCTGAGAATTTCAGTTTTGTTTCTTGTCTAGTTTTTCCACTTTTAGAAGTTGAAAAATTCCCTCAGAGCAGAAAGAAAGTTGACAAAATCCTCCTCTTTTCCCCACCTTGTATCGGCTATCCATAAATGCAAGCGTTGAGGTCCTGAAAGACATTGTCTGAGTATTTAAGCTCAGTCTTACGAAAGGCCCATAGAAAAAAAGAATTTGTTTCATATGGTGACTGAAACTATAGAAATAAGTAATCACAAAGGAAGGACATTTTATCGGTGTCTGTGGTGGGGGAAGGGGTACTGTGTTTCTGGAAAGATCTCAGTGAAGCAGGTTTCCTCTGAGCTGGTTTAGGAGGTGGGGAAAGGAAAAGCATATTGCATAGAGAAGAGAATATGCACAAAGGCAAAGAAGTGTTTAATCCAAGTATGATCAGACAACCACAAATAGCTCAGTGAGTTTGAGACAGAAAGCGTAAGTGGAAAACTATGAGGACTTGTTATGAAATATGTCCTTCTGTATATTAATTGTCTACTATCTCATCCAAATTCTGGAAATGTATTTGAAAATCGACTGGATTTTTGACTCCAACTTGAGATGTGAGTAATTTCTCAAATAATGCCCTAATAATTATTAACTGTACTGCCTTCCGGGTCTTTCCAAATCACCAAAACAGTGCTGAAAACTAAAATGTCTCAGAATTACTCTTCTATTAGATGCCTTGTCTAGTTTATTCCAACACACTCTAATCTCTGTATTTTTATTAAAAAATTTTTTTAATGTTTATTCAGTTTTGAGAGACAGAGAGAAACAGAGTGCAAGTGAGGGAGGGGCAGAGAGAGAGGGAGACACAGAATCCAAAGCAGGCTCCAGGCTCTGAGCTGTCAGCACAGAGCCCTACGTGGAGCTCAAACCCATGAGCAGTGAGATCATGACCTGAGCCAAAGTCAGACACTTAACCGACTGAGGCACTCAGGCTCCCCTCTAGTCTCTGTATTTTTAGTTGCTCTCCAGTATGTTGACACTTGAATTATTTTTGGAAATCCTTTTGCTAATTCTGTGAATT
Source organism: Panthera uncia (assembly GCF_023721935.1). Taxonomy (NCBI): domain Eukaryota; kingdom Metazoa; phylum Chordata; class Mammalia; order Carnivora; family Felidae; genus Panthera; species Panthera uncia. The sequence goes on from NC_064811.1 coordinate 120,986,433, forward strand.
CTGAAATACCTTTTGGCCAGATAGAGGAGTCTTTATGCATGACCAGGGTCATCTTCTCTGAAAACAGTGTTTGAAATCTGGTATCCAAACAGATCCAATCATCAGAGCAGAAAAAAAAAAAAATTAGTAACTCAAAAAGTACAGAAATACGACATCTGGTGAAAATGTCCAGAACTTCAAATCTGTGTCCTATTCAGAGTGTGATCATCTCACGCATCATTCCAACCAGTGCCCTCTTGTGACATTGCAGACATGAAAGACCCCAACCTTGTGAGGCTTATCTTTTTGGGGGGACCTCATAAATGTAAATATATCATTGGCATAACTACAGCTTATTCTGTTACAGGTTAAAAAGCAGTAAGTGTTATAAATGAAGATGAAGGGCAGATTCAGCTCATTTTGAAAGCACTGATTAAATTCTAAATTTGCTTTTGTTTTTAATCTTTTTCTTGGTTAATTTTAGCCCCAAGGCAAATGTCTTAAGTTCTGAGCAAAAGCTGTTTGATTAAAATTTTGTAAGGCTCTAAGCAGACATTTTTACACTGCTATACAATGAAAATGGTCCAAGGGGGATTTTTGAACAAAATATAAAATGACTGGTTATTTAAAATGTGTTAAGGCAGGGGAATATTAAGTATACAAAACACAAGACCTTTTTTTCACTTATTTATTCACCACATACATTGACTAGCCATATAAAACAAGATGGAAGAAAATTGGTAGAAGTCTCAGTCATTTGGTTCTGAATCAGTTTTAACAGTAAATATATAAAATTCATAAACATGCAAAAAGAAAGATCCATGCAAGAAACATTGGAAGAAAGGAGATTAGTGTGGTATAAAACGTAGACTGTGGGTTATCAATTCCACTTGTCTGCCAAAGTTAAAATAGGAGTTGCATTTTGACATCTGAAACTAATGTAACATTGTATGTCAACTGCACTTCAATTAAAAAAAAAAAAAAAAAGTTGCCCTTTGGAATGCCTAGACAGGGATATGGCTCGGTATAAATAATTTTAAGTCTTGATGCTTTTTTTTATTAAATTATTTCTTTTATTCATTCATTAATCATATATTTATTAAGATGCTACTATATGTAAGATCTTTTAGGATAGATGCTGGGGCCACATCAGTGCTCAAAACATACGTATGGCTCTTGTCTTCATGGAGCTTATAGTCTGGTGAGGGAAACAATCACCAGGGAAACAAGCTATTTGTGTTTGAAGGAAACAAATAGGGAACTCGGTTAAAAACAAAGAGGGGTGGCAGTTTCTTACAAAACTAAACATGGTCTTTCTATATAATCTAGCAGTCACGTTCCTAGATATTTACCTAACTGATCTGCAAACTTACATCTACACAAAAACCTGCATGTGAATGTTTATAGCAGTTTTATTCATAATTGCCCCAAAGTGGAAGGAAACAAAATGTCCTTCAATAGGTGAATCAATAAAAAACTGTCACATCCACACAGTGGACTATAATTCAGCAATAAAAAGAAATGAGGTATTAAGCCACAGAAGACATGGATGAATCTTAGCTCCATAGCCCTAACTGTACAAAGCTAGTCTGACAGGCACAAATTGCATATTCAACTATATGATATTTTGGAAAAGAAAAACTAAGACAGTAAATAGATCAGTGATTGACAGGGGATAGGAGAGGGCTGAGTAGGTAAAGAACAAGGATTTCTTAGGTCAGTGAACCTATTCTATATGAAACAGTGATGGTGACTATAAGACATTAAGTTTTTGTGAAAACCCATAGTACTTTACAGAGCAAAGAGTAACATTTAATATGTATAGATTTAAAGAAATTATTTAGGAAGTAGGAGGGTTCCCAGGATGGCATACAAAATGTGACAAAGCGATATAAATGTATATTACAAATGTATGAAACAAGCTCACGGAAGGAGGTGTGGGAATAAAGTGTTGATCTAAGTAACTATTTTTTTTAAGTTTATTTATTTATTTGGGGGGGAGGGGCAGAGAGAGAGGGAGAGAGTTCCAAGCAGGCTCTGTGCTGTCAGCAGAGAGCTTGACATGGGGCTCAAGCCCATGACCTAGGATCATGACCTGAACTGAAATCAAGAGTCAGATGCTTAACTGACTGAGCCACCCACGGGCCATGGATCTAAGTGACTTTAGAAATGAATGGAGATTGCGAGACTAAAAGGCTAAAGGAACAATACATAACCTCTGTACCCTAGTTGATAAAGTTGTTTCCTATAGGGGGACAGGTGACAATTCTGAAACCAGTATACGTATATTGGAACTGAACAATCAAGTAGATGGACAGTGGATGTTGGAGTGGGAACTTAATGATAAACAAAGGGAAGAGGATAGAATGATCCACGTAGTAATGGATTAGAATTGAGTACATCAGTATGAACACGTGTTTAGCTTAATATAGATATAGATGGTTATGTAAAGAAACATTTATCGCCTTATGTATATACACAGATTAGTATGCACACATGTGCTCCCTTGGTCCCTGGGTGCAGCCCATATCAGTATGGGACATCGGCTGAGAGGGCCTAGAAATAAGACCTTGGAACAGTGAGCACACCAAATACCCAGATTTTAGTTTTTAATACTATCGTCTAGTAAAGGAACCAGAGTTTCTTGGACAAATGGTGATTCTCAGACTGGAGCAGAAGATATACAAGATGAGTTTGGAGTATCTTGTAGTGCCAGATAGTAAGAAAGTGTCAAACAAAACAAAACAAAACAAAACAAAACAAAACAAAACAAAAATGATGGAGCCAACTGAAAGCGCTCCCAATGACCAAAGCTGGAAAAATTTAAGCAACAAAATAAAGCAGCATTGGATCATAGCCCAAAGTATAAAATAGGCACCAGTCCATACTCTGATAAATGAATGACTAAATTCATTAGTGAGGGGGGAAAGGACACATCCCTCATGCAGAACATTTTCATAATTTATGTAGTTATCTTGTACTCAAGGAGGTGGAGCATAACTCAGAGTAGTTTGTGAGTGTGAGCTGTACACAGCGACTTTCTTCCATTGACCATAGAAAGAGAAAAGACAGTAACTTTATAGTGGGGAAACCTGACAAATACTACTTCAAGCTAGCTGAGAGAGGTAAATGTCAATAATGATAAGCCATACTGATAGTCTTTAGCCTTGGTATGAGAATGGTACTTTAACTCTGTGGTTTTCTTCCTCAAAATATATTACCCTCATCTAATCGTGAGAAAAACATCAGGTAACTCCCAATGAGGGACATTCTACAGAATACCTGACGACTAATCCTCAACGTTGTCAAGGTCATCAAAACAGGAAAGTCTGAGAAACTGTCACTACTAGGAGGAACCTAAGAAGACACGATGACTAATAATAGATGTAACTGGGTGTGGAGTACATGAGAACTTTCTGTACTGTCTTCACAATAATTCTGTTGATCTAAAATTGTTTAAAAGTTAAATTTTAAAAAAGGTAACACTGGAGATGCTAAAAGAGAAATGAGCAAATCCACAATCATAATTGAACATTTTAACACTCTTCTCTCAGTAACTGGTAGAACAAACAAATATCAGCAAGAACACACCAAATTTGAACAACATGATTAAGACACTTGTCCTGAGTGACATATCTAGAGAAGTGAACCCACCAACTGAAGAATACACATTATTTTCAAGAGTATGTGGGCTATTTTCAAAAACTGACCATATGTTGGGCCGTTAAAAAGTACCAAATTTCAAGGGCACCTGCAGGGCTCAGTCAGTTAGGCGTCCGACTTCAGCTCAGGTCATGATCTCACTGCTCGTGGGTTCAAGCCCCACATCGGGCTCTGTGCTGACAGCTCAGAGCCTGGAGCCTGCTTCAGATTCTGTGTCTCCCTCTCTCTCTGCTCCTCCCTGATTCATGCTCTATCTCTCTCTGTCTCTCAATAATGAATAAATGTTAAAAAAATTTTTTAAAAAGTGCCAAATTTCAAAGGATTCTAATCATATAGAGTATGTTCTCTCACAAATGTTATCAAACTAGAAATTGATGACAAAGAGAAGACTAGAAAATGTCTAAATATTTAGAAATTAAACAATACATTTCTTTTTTATTTTTATTTTTATTGTTTATTTATTGTTGAGACAGAGAGACAGAGTGTGAGCAGGGGAGGGGCATAGAGAGAGGGAGACATAGAATCCGAAGCAGGCTCCAGGCTCTGAGATGTAAGCACAGAGCCTGATGCAGGGTTGGAACTCACATGCTGCGAGATCATGACCTGAGCCAAAGTTGGACTCCCAACTGACTGAGCCACCCAAGGGCCCCAACAATACATTTCTCATAACCCAGGGGTTAAAATAAAGTCACAATGAAAATTAGAATATATTTTGAATTGAGTGATAAATAAAATATAATATACAAAAAACATGAAGGCAATACTCAAAAGGTGAAAACAACCCAAACATCCATCAACAAACAATGGATGGACAAAAGGTGGTATATACATACAATGGAATATTATTCAGCCTTAAAAAGGGAATGAAATTCTGATACATGCTGTAACTTGGATGAACCTTGAAAACATAAGTGAAAGAAGCCAGACACAAAGGGGAAAATATTGTAGGATTCTACTTATTCGAGGAACTTAGAATAGGAAAATTCATAGCAACACAGAGTAGAATAGAGGTTACTAAAGAATAGGGGGAGGGGCAAATGAGAAATTATTGTTTAATGGACATAGAGTTTCTGTCTAAGATGACAACAAAGTTCTGGAAATGGATAGATGCACAACGGTTGTACACCATTGTGAATGTACTTAATGCCACTGATCTGTGCACTTAAAAAATGGCTACAATGGTGAATTTTAGGTTACGTACATTTCATAATAATAGCAATGGCAACAGCAGCAGTAATAATAACTGATGAAGGTCAGGATTTCCAGAATGCAGAGGGAGGATATATGTACATCCACTCCTCTATAAAAACAGAAAAATCCTGGAAGAACTGTCAAAATCAACTTTTCAAAAACTCTCAAAGTTAACCATAGGTGTGCAACAATCTGACGAGTGTGTTTTCAAGAAAAACTGCAGAACTTTGGCAAGAATATCAGGGTTTGTGGCACTGAAACTGTCCTGTTGATAGTTCTTGACAGCAATGGTTCCTACACTTGTTTGATCATGAGAATGATCTGTTTTGTTAAAAAGAATGATTCTCAAGCCACTCACCTTAGAAATTCTGATTGAAGCATCAGTGAATCTGAATGTTTAACATATGTTCCACATGATTCTTATGATTAGAAAACAATGGGAAATGCCACTTTGTAAGAGGGTGAAAGACCCATTCTAGCAACATGGCCACCTGATGCCAAACTCAGTGTCGCTCCAGGGGCTTTTGAGTAGTCACTCTTTCAGTTGCTCTTTTCAGTTGAGTAATCTACAAAACCGGATGTTGTAGGGGTTTAAGTACTCTCCTTTACGTTCTAGGGCAATGCTTGCTTGCCTATCTCAACCTCGGACTCCCAGGTGGCCTCACTGTTGCTCAGGAGGAGTACAAACCCAGAAAAGATGAAAACTATGATAACTCTGACAGGGCCTTGCAGAATAGTCCCGAAGTATTTGAAATGATTTTCCTTTCTGACTTGGTACTTATACAGACAAATCCCTTTATGAAAAAGCAGCAGCACATTGGACCATGCTTCTGAAGTGAAGAGGAACTGGGCCAGGCCTTACCGAAAGCCACTGGGAGAATATGGAGCATTAGTTTGTTACAAAAATAATACAAGGGGAACAGAGAGCAGAAACGTTTTTATAATGAAGGAATGTATAAATGAATTTTTATAAGAAAGGAAAGGATAGCATGGTACAAAATTTTCATGAATGTATAAATTAAAAAAAGGAAATATAAAAGAAATTTAGTGCTTACCAGTAGGCTAAAATATGTCAAATTTCTAGGAATAAATGTAATCAAAGATGGGCAAGATCTCCACACAGAAAACTGTAAAACATTAGTGAGAGAAAACAAAGATGACCTAAGCAAATGGAGAGATAAACCGTGTTCTTAGATTGGAAGATTAAAAGTTGTAAAAATATCAATTCTCCGCAAATTGATTTATAGATTCTATGCAATTCCAGTAGGTGTTTTTATGGAATTTGACAAGATGATTCAAGACAAGGAAATAGCCAGGACACCCTCAAAAGAGAACAAGGTTAGAGGGATTGCTCTACAGATAACAAAATGTACTATAAAGCCTCAATAATTAAGATGGTATTATGGCATAAGGATAGACAAATAGACCGATGGAACAGAATAAAGAGCCTACAAACAGACCTCTGTATATATGGACAATCATTTATGAAAAAGGTGGCAGAGCAGTGGAGAAAGGCCATTCTAGGTAGATGGATTCCAGATGAATCAAAGATCTAAGTATGAAAGGCAAAACAATAAAGCCATTAGATGACAGAGAATACCTTGATCTTGCAGTTGGCAAAGACTTCTTAAACAGAATATAAAAAGCCCTAAACACAAAGAAGAAGTTGTATAAGTTGAACCACTTTAAAATTAAGAAGTTCTGGTAACAAAATACACCACTAAAGGTAGGAAAATGTGAGCCACAGAGAGGATGAAGATATTTTCAACTCAGTGACCGACAGAGGGCTCGTAACTATAATATAGTATAAACATACTATAATCTAGGAGGAAAAAGACAATCCACTAGCAAAATGGGAAAGAGACTTTTAAAAATGAAATTCACAAACCATATACCATACCATATTGAGTATAACCATAATGTTACAATGTAATGTTGAGCACTATAAGCCAGATGCAGCATGTATTGTATAATTTCATTTATATGTATTTCTATATATCATTAAAAAAAAACAGCCCAAACCATAGTGTTTGGGTATGTCTGCTTAGGCGATAAAAAATATGAAGAGAAGCAAAGAAGATTCCCATAGACATTAGTAAACTGGTCCACTGACTACCTGTATTGGACCTACCCCAAACCTACTGAGAATTAATTAGTTGGATTGGGCTCAGAAATCTGCATTTTATTTTTATTTTTTCAAATATTTATTTATTTAATTTGAGGGGAAAGCAAAGAGAGAGAGAGAGAGAGAGAGAGAGAGAGAGAGAGAATCCCAAGCAGACTCCACGCTGATAGCACATAGCCCAACACAGGGCTCGAACCCATGAACCGTGAGATCATGATCTAAGCTGAAATCAAAAGTCCAACGTTTAACCAAATGAGCCACCCACGTGCCCCAGATATCTGCATTTTAAAATTAACACCCTCAGGTGACTCATCTGCTGCTTTAGGTTAGGAGAAGATGTAGGGTGGGATACCAGGCCCTGTCTCAGGGATGATTAGGGCTAGTTTGTTGGCTGAATGAATGTCCAGGAGCATTTTACGACTCTCTAGGCTAACATCAATTCCACTCTACACCTACCTCACACACACATAGTTCCAGGTCCCTGGAGCTTGGAGACTCTCTTCTCCCTCTAATTAGATGCCATAAACAATGTGCTGCACTCTAGAAATTGATGACTGCCCATTCTATACAAAATAACTGCTTCCCACCAAAACCCTGCTTGCCTAAAGTATCACACATGTTTTGAATGATAGACACAGTATCTGAAAGTTCCTGAATTACTCCCCTGCTATTAAATTCTACACTTTCCTGGGAAATCAACACAATTACTGTTGTATTCATAGCACTTGTCTTATTTTGCACCTGTTCCATTCATAGCACTTATCTTATTTTGAAAACAACTCCCCTGGGGCACCTGGGTGGCTCAGTCAGTTAAGCATCTGACTTCGGCTCAGGTCATGATCTCACAGTTTGTGAGTTTGAGCCCTGCATCAGGCTCTGTACTGACAGCTCAGAGCCTGGAGCCTGGAGCCTGCTTCGGATTCTGTGCCTCCCTCTCCCCCTCTCTCTCTGCCCCTCCCCCGCTCATGCTCTCTCTTTTTCTGTCTCTCAAAACCAAATAAACATTAAAAACAAAAAAAAACACTCTCTAGAGAAAGACTCACAAATCCTGTTAAAACAATTATGAACTTAATGTTTGAACTTTTCATGTAGAAAAATTGAATGTTTTACCCTTTTATGATGAAATAGAACAAACAAATCACTAAAGATAATGAGAAAGTCCAACTTGGGTTGATTTTAATGGGAGTGCAGGGTTATGGCTGGGAGTGTGGAAGGAGGAGCAGAAGCAAAAGTTTATGGAGTCAAATGAAAAGATGAGTGAAAATCCCTCTAAAACCACAGGCTGTGGCTCATCACTCACAGACTCATAACTTGTTTCTTCTACTTGCTTCAGGGTGTCATCACCTCATGGCTCTGCCTTCAGTCCCAGACTCTTCAGGACTGGTTCCCCAGAGTCTACAGATGCTAAGGGTAAGTGCGGCAGTCAGCTGCGAGCCCATTTGCCAGGGCTGCTGTCTTTGTAACTTTTAGGCTCCTGACTATGGTCCACATGGTTTCCATTTGCCTCTGAAAGACAAGGTGTCTTTAGGGAGAAAACGAATATGTTGCACCCTGGATCTGTGATTCTTAAAAATGAGCTATTCTGGGGCCAAAATGTCCTCATACATATTAGTCCCAGAATGTCACTTCTACCAGAGTTTGGAGATCCAGGTAAGGTATTCTGAACTTGACTGGGTACATCAAAAAACTTAGAAGAGAAACCAAAGCTATAAACCACCAACGAGTAAGCTATATTTACTCATCTATAACCACCACCACCCTGTTTTAGTTATATTAGAATAACACTAGCCGCTGAAACATGGAAACCTCAAATTCCAGTTGCTTAGCATAATAAAACATTTTTTTCTTTATATATAGCCCAAGGTGGGTGTTTTGCAGGCACAGACGTTCCACATGCTCCAGGGACACAGATTCCCTTTATTTGGGGGTTCCACCATCCCCTGGGGTGCCAGAGTTCTTTGTTTCCATTTAAAGGGTAGGGAAGGCACACCTGCTTTTTTCTCACTTCAGCCTGGAAATGACGTACGTGCCTCTCTGGGTCACATTGCAATGGGAGTAGCCACAAGGCTCCACCTAGATTCCAGAATGTTTACAAATGGGTTCCTCGGCTGGGTGGCCACTTCCTGGTAACAACTTCACAGTATAGAGGGGAACAACTAGCCTTCCTGCCACACGCACGCTGATTTTGAGGAAAAAACACAATAGGTTTTCCCATATAATTTCCATCTCTCAGGGTGCCATCTTCAAAGGTTTAATACGACTTGAAATCTCAAATTAGGACTTTTTAGCACTTTATAAAATCTTCTGGTCATTTTTCTCACTTAGTATTTAAAGGTTTAATATGCATGCATGTGTGGTGGGTGCAGGGTGGACATTATTTCCCAAATAATGGAGATAAACGTCTTTAATGGCTGCCTCGGACAATCACTATCCTGCGGGCTTTCCTATTAAAATTTGGCTTTATTGGAATAGTACATTTGAAGTGGATTTTATGTGTTCTTCTATGGTTTGTTGAGGCAAGAGGACAGGACAGCTAACCATTTGTGCTATGGTTAAAATCGGGACAGACTTTCTTTCTCTCCTTTGCAGTAATGAACACAAAATGAAAACACACTGTGTAGCTCCAAGACAAGTCTGAGCTAGGGTACGGGGAATTAAACAGCCTGATCACGTCATTCGCAGTAAGTTAAGGTGACAGTGCATCTGATCTGAGTAGTGCAGAGTCCAGTCCTATTGCATTTACACTGCTATCTCTGCCCTTCAGAATTCTGATTAACCATGCTAATTACCCATGGCCTGTGAGCGCTGGTAGCTGAGTGGTCCTGGAGCTGGATGGGTGGAAGTTCTTTTTTTTTTTTTAATGTTTATTTTTATTTTTTTTTATTTTTGAGAGAGAGAGAGAGAGAGAGAGAGAGAGAGAGAGAGGCAGAACGTGAACAGGGGAGAGGCAGCTAGAGAGGGAGACAGAATTCGAAGCAGACTCCAGGCGCTGAGCTGTCAGCACAGAGCTCGATGTGGGGATCGAACCCCTGAACCATAAGATCATGACCTCAGCCAAAGCTGGGTGCTCAACTGACTGAGCCACCCAGGCACCCCTCTTTTTTTTTTTTTTTTTTAATGTTTATTGATTTATTTATTTTGGAGAGAGAGAGACAGAGAAAGCAGGGGAAGGGCAGAGAGAGAGAGAGGGAGACACAGAATCTAAAGCAGGCTCCAGGTCTCGAGCTGTTAGCGCAGAGCCCGACTCAGGGCTTGAACCTACGAACCGTGAAATCATGACCTGAGCTGAAGTTGGATGCTTAACTGACTGAGCCACCCAGGCGCCCCTTGAAAGCAAAAGCAACAATTTCCCACTACATGATGTTTTCCTACCTCCTCTTCTGCTGTCATAGCACAATACTGGTAGGAAGAAAGGAAGAAACAACAGAAGTGTATACATTCATGACGATGACTTATTAAGTGATTTGGCCCATGTTGCCTTCTTCACTCTCCTCCAATGGTCATTTTAACTTAACTTGATGACTACTCTCTTCCTTGAGAGGTGACAGTACACCTATGTAGTATTATTTAACTTACTCAAATAATAACTTCTTGTGTTTCTTTTCAGTTTCCATGCCCAGTTTTTGGATTATCAACCATAATTTTGCTAGAAGCCCCTAATGATGGGAGGTAAAGCATGGAATCAAGTGACCATTGATCTATTATTGATTATCTCTTTGTAGACACATATACATTCATCTATATGCAAATAAGATGGGCTGTTCTTTTTTTTTTTATTTATTTTTGACAGAGAGAGAGAGAGACAGAGCATGAGTGGGGAGGGGCAGAGAGAGAGGGAGACACAGAATCCTCCGAGCTGTCAGCACAGAGCCCAACGCGGGGCTCGTACTCACAGACCGCGAGATCATGACCTGAGCCGAAGTTGGACATTCTACCGACTGAGCCACGCAGGCGCCCCTATCAGATGGGCTGTTCTTAAGTGTGATTTATGATCATCATAGGAAAAATACTCTCAAATTCTTTTTCACAATTGCTTTTCAAAGATTCATTCAGTCTTTTGTTCTACCTACACTAAGGTGGTTTTTCCTTTTGCATTATTATCCATTTTTTTTCCAAGTGTTTGATTTGGTTGTGGCTTTCCCTCCTATGGTCCATCACATGCTCATCTCTCACATTCAAAGAACAAAAAAATAGCTAATAAAAATTAGAATCTCTTTTTTTCTTACTGAAGTAAAAAAAATGGTATATAATTTGTATAGAAGTTTCAGGTGCACAAGATTATAATTCGATATTTGTATACACTACAAAGTGATCAATGCTGTATGTCTAGTTATCACGCATCACCATACAATTGAGCCCCTTCACTCATTTTGCCCACCCCAATACCCCTTCCCCTCTGGTAACCCCCAAGTATCTAAGAGTTTGTTTTTGTTTTGCTTTGTCTGTTTTGTTTGTTGGATTCCACACAGAAGTGAAATTATATGGTATTTGTCTTTCTCCATCTGACTTATTTCACTTACCATCCATGTTGTCATCAATGGCAAGATATCATTCTCTTTTATGGCTGGGTAGTATTCCATTATATGAATACCACATCTTCTTTATCCTTCAATGGATAATCAATCCATGGATACTTAGGTTGTTTCCATATCTTGGCTATCATAAATAATGCTGCAGTGGACATAGGTGTGCATATATCTTTTCAAATTCATGTTCTTCACATAAACACCTAAAAGTGGAATAGCTAGGATCATTTGGTAGTTCTATTTTTAATTTTTTGAGGAATATCCATACTGGTTTCCATAGTGGCTGCACCAGTTCACATTTCTACTAACAGTGCGCAAATGTTCCCTTTTCTCAACATCCTTGCCAACACTTATTATTTCTTGTCTTTTTGATGACAGCCATTCTAACAGGGTGAGGTGATGTCTCATTGTGGGTTTGATCTGCATTCCCCCGATGATTAGTGATGTTGAGCATCTTTTCATGTACATGTTCGCCATCTGTATGTTTTCTTTTAAAAATGTCTACTCAGGTCCTCCCCATTTTTTAATTGGTTTGTTTGGGACATTTGTTGTTATTGTTGAGTTGTGTGACTCCTTTATATATTTTGGATATTAACCTCTTATCAGATATATCATTGCAAATATCTTCTCCCATTCAGTAGGCTGCCTTTTTGTTTTGTTGATGGTTTTCTTCACTGTGCGGAAGCTTTTAAGTTTGATGTAGTCCCATTGGTTTATGTTTGCTTTTGTTCCTCTTGCCTTTGGAATCAGATCCAGAAAACATCACTAGGACCAGTGTCAAGGAGCTTACCATCCATGTTTTCATCTAGGAGTTTTATGGCCTTAGGTTTTGCATTCAAGTCTCTAATCCATTTTGAGTTAACTTTTGTGTCTGGCATAAGAAAGTAGTCTAGTTTAGTTTTGCTCTGTAAGGCTGGCCAGTTTTCCCAACACCATTTAGTGAAGAGTCTGTCCTTACCCCACTGTATCTTCTTGGCTCCTTTGTTGTAAACTAATTGATTATATATGTGCAAGTTTATTTCTGGGCTCAACAAATCAAAATCAAGCATTATAAAACTGCATTACAACAAACAGAAATTGTTAAACAATATAACTGTCTCTCCATTTATACTCTGCTAAGACAGACACTAGCAAAAATTTTTTGTTAATTAAAAACCTCTCCAGCAGAAGCAATTTCTGAAGAATGTGGTGGAATGCAGCACACTAGAAGGCAGCACTCCCCAGCAAGCCCTTTCCCTTCTTTTCTTCTTTGCACCATGCCTGTGTACCATCTAAGATGTGCCCAAGTTACCCTTGCAAAACAGTACACTGGCCTCTTTGATTCCTGCTGTTTCAGGAAATGTAATACGGACTAGGGAGGAGGTTTTATATACTATGACCACATCAAAGCCCAGATGTGCCAACATGTGTGAGATCTCCCTGGGATATTCCCTAACCGCAGATAACAAATTCCAAGTCCCAGAAGGAGCTCCTTGGAACTGTTTGTATGGTATATAGCTTCTTATAAGGATGACGATGTTTAGGAGAATATTTACAAGAATCAAATAATATTTGAAGAGGACAACATGGAGATAGTTTGTCACGTTAGTTCAAGTACTTGTGTCCATTTTTAACATCCTTCTTTTTCACTTATTCTTTTACTCCCACTTTTATTCTTCTGTGAAGACTTCTCCAAACCTCAAAAGACTTCTAAAAGCAGTAAGAATTCACCAGACTATTTCACAAGTCATGTTTTCACACGGGGAGATATTAAAACATAAACAAGATGTTTTCACTTCTTTTTCCTGTCTCACTTGCAATAAAATCCCAATTCCTTACCAAAACCTATAAGGTCTTGCACAAACATGACCCAATCTTTCCAGTCTCATTGCATGCCTCTGCCCTTAACTTGAAAATGCTAAGCCATTTCCTACCTCAGGACCTTTGCATATACAGCCTCTTTGTTGGAATGTGATTATCCCAGCTCTGCTGAGCTGCATCCTTCAGGTATGAATTTAAATGTTACCTCTTCAGAGAGGTCTTCTCAGGCCACCATATTTAAAATAAGTTCTTCACAATTTTTCCCTCTTAAATTCTATCTTGGTGCCTAGTTTGCTTTCTATGTATTATTGTATTTGTTTACTTGTTATCTCTTTCCATTTCTGGAACATAAGTTCCATGAGAGCAGGGACTTGTCCATCTTGTTTGTCTCTGTATCTCTAGCATCTGAGACAGGGCTCAACATAAACCAGATGCCCTATAATTGTGTGTTGAACAATGGTTTTTATGGACCTTCCATTGTGGACTTTCCCCCGCAACGATAGTTTCTTATTTGTAATTTGTCTTCCAAAAGGGAATTTATGAAGTACTTTTAAATATTAGAATGTAGTCTTCACGGAAGCAACCTTTCAAAGACTTGTGTTCCCGGTGGCCAGTCTGTAGAATTCTGTGTCGTGGCACATAAAATTGTAAGACTTTAAAAATTGCATAAATAAGTAGTGTATGGCCCTATTGCATGTGTACATGATTTTAGTTACATATACTCCTCCATCCCGGCCCCAGGTCTGCAATGGGCTGAAGGAGATACAGCTAAGCAAACCCCAAATCTGAAACATAGACATACAGTAGTACAAACGAGAAATGGCAAACATGATTTGGGATGAGAGGGAGAGAGGAAAGAGAGCGGAATAGCTGGTACCTGTAGGGCCTAAGGCAGGGGAACTGCCTTCCACTTCTTAGGAATGTTGATGTCTTGTGGCTTTCGAGTTTTGTCAATCTTGTTTCCATAATGTCTCAGGGATACATGCCTCTGGTACTGTTTCTGGGCCATTTCCAAAGCTTATTGGTCCTAGAGGCTGGGGCCCCAGAATGAAAGCAGAAGATGGATTAGGGCATGCCTGAACAGAGGAGGCTTTGCCCACAGGTTTTCTAGTCTATCTGAGAAAGGGGCAATAGGTTGGCCCTGGGATGGAATAAGAAAGGAGTAAATGGCAGCCAACCCAGACAACCTGCTCCCTGCCTTTCTGGAAGAGCCTCACAGCTCCCCATTCAAGGCTCCTTCACACCCAGGCCAGCTTTTCCCAGATAGGGGTGATGAAATTATGAAATGGGGCTTAGCTAAGGCTAAGAATGAACTCTTGAGATGTTTTGGTGCAAAAAAATGATGTTTGTTAAAGTTTATTCATTTAACTTAAGAGAGAGAGAGAGAGTATGCGAGCAGGAGAGGGGCAGAGGAAGAGAGAGAGAGAGAGAGAGAGAGAGAATCCCAAGCAGGCTCCATGCTGTCAGTGCAGAGCCCAGTGTGGGGCTTTAACTCACAAACCATGAGATCATGCCCTGAGCCGAAATCAAGAGTCAGATGCTTAACTGACTGAGCCACCCAGGCACCCCCAAAAAGGTGGTTTTATTAAAACACAGGGACAGGACCTGTGGGCAGAAAGAGCTGCACTGTGGTTGTGAGGAGTGACTGATTATATACTTTTAAGTTTGTGGAAGGAGTGGGGATAAAGATTAAGTAAGTTTCTAAGGAATTTTGAAGCAAGGCTTTCAGGACCTTGGGGAGGGGGGGGCTAGCCACTGTTAAGATAAGGTCACTTTTATTCTTTAATAAAATATAAACATTAAGACATGGAGGCAGCCATGGGTTCCTGGAGGAAGGTCACGCTCTACATGTTTCAGGTGTCAGTGAGCTGCAAGCTGAAAGCAGATTTAATTTAAGCTACATTTCTCTTGCCTTTGTTTCCCTCATCAGAGGCATCAGGGGGACCTTCCCTCTCCGAGGCATTCTCATTAGTGCAGAAATGGGGCCAACAGAAAAGAGTGTCACCTCCCCCTCAGCTACCAGGAGAAACCCTGGAATGACACCTCCCTGCACAAACAGAAACCTGGTTCTTGTCTTTCTCTTCCACACAGTCCTATGCCTGTCAGCTGAGTTGTTTCTACCCTAAGACCCCATGCTTTTCACTCCTACCATAGGCACCCACCCATCCCCCACCCCTATTGCCTGACAGGGACTGATGTTACCATTTTTCTCCCGGTACAGCCCTTCCAGGTTCATCCTGTCCAGAGGAGGAGACTCCTCAGGCTTTGGTGAGACTGTCTTCATTGTCTTTTCTTAGGGCACCCTTGTTTGCCTTCCACTGTTGCCAGACGAAAGCTGCCCCTGTGGGAGAGCTGAGGACTTGGCAGGCTGCTCCCTCACCTCACCACCTAGTGCCCTCATTCCCGCCCCCTCCTCCTCTCAGTGCACAGCCTGCCGGGCCACTGGCTGCCCAGGCACGCAACGGAGGGAACAGGGTGACTTAGAACAAGCCTCACTCGCTGCAGGCTCCCCACATTCGCTCCTAGTGTGGGCGGTCAGAGCAGAGGGACCTTGTAACGATGGGATTTAGTTTGCTTTCTGGCTCATTTGTATGCTTTGCTGTGGGAAGTGCATTTCTTTTAAACTATAGAAAGACAACAATCTTACATCGATGACAGATAAATCTAGATAGCCTGATGAGCAGTTTGCCTGGGATTGATGTCCTCACCACACAACAAGTGACAGATATGCTGAGTGACTGCCAGCACACGCCAAAGAATCCCAGGATAGAGCCCCCAGACTCAGGAATTACCAATGTCCCTTTCAGAAGTTGGGGATTTTATTTTGCTCTCTCTGACTATTTTGAATTAGGAACCAGTGTCATAAATGGTTAAATGAGTTTGCCAGAAAATATTCAAGTGTAAGGCAACCGTATCCAAGTTCCCTGCAGAGACTGGACACAAAGGAACACTGGCAGCCAAGCCTGTTATTAAGAAGGTCACAAGATGCCATCTGTTACCGTGTGCACTTTACTGTTCAAGCATAACATCAACTAGGAGGTAGCTGCAATAGATTGTGCCTGTGAACTTAAAAGACAGCACTCTATTGGGCGATTTTAGTGGGCTTGCGTGAACAAACCGTGCTGTCTGCCTATGGGGATGCACAGGGTTGTATGGGGAGAAGATTAGAAGAAAACAAAGTACTGCTTTTAGGTCTGTTCTTGGTAATGGCTCCAGTGGAATTTGGGATGATACTGGCTGGTTTTCCTAATCTTTTTCTTGCCTCATTTTAGCCATTATAAAATATTATAGTGGCACTCTTTCTTTATCTGTAATTATGAAAGTGCCTTATTCTTTAGCCACAACTTAAAAAAAATTTTTTTTAATCCCTAGAGAAATGTAACGAATTGCACAATCAGTGTTTGCATACTCTTGCCTACATTCGTCAATTGTTAACATTTTGCCACGTTTGTTAACTGGAACTTTTTCTCTTGTTTTAAATTTTTACTTATTTATTTTGAGGGAGAGAGCATGAGTCGGGAGGGGGGGCGGGGCAGAGAGAGAGGGAGAGAGAGAGAATCCCAAGCAGGCTCGGTGCTAACAGCAGAGCCCAAGTTGGGGCTTGATCTCAGGACCGCGAGATGGTGACCAGAACTAATATCAAGAGCCGAATGCTTAACCAACTGAGCTACCCAGTGCGCCCTCTGTCTCTTTATACTGATACTTGGTATACACTTCTTTGCTAAGCTTTTGAGAATAAATTACAGATATCGTAACAGTATATCCTTAAATACTGCAGCACTTACCTGAGTAAGAATGTTCTCTTACATAACCATAATACTATTATCATATTCAAGAAACTTAATACTGATAGAATATTTTTCACCAAATATACAGACAATTACGTGCCTTATTTTTTTTTTTTAATTTTTTAAAATGTTTGTTTACTTTTAAGAGAGAGAGGCAGGGGAGCAAGCAGGGGAGGGCCAGAGAAAGAGGGAGACACAGAATCTGAAGCAGGCTTCAGGCTCTGAGCTATCAGTACAGAGCCCGATGGGAGGCTTAAACCCACAAACCATGAGATCATGACCTGAGCCAAAGTTGGACGCTTAACGAGCTGAGCCACCCAGGTGCCCTCGTACACTTGATTTCTTGATAACATGCTTTAAAAAACCAAATACCTGTAGCATCACATCAGTATTGGCACAACATTTAAGGACCTAAATGTAAAGGTAGAATTTGTTGGCTGTTACTAATATTGTTAGTTTCATCACAAAATTGCTCAGTTTGGTACAGTTCTAACATTAGGAAGAGAAACAGGGAGGTGGATACACACTAGCAGATTAGGGTAACATTAAATGTCCTTAATTAAAAGGCCAGCTGAAACTACCAATGTCAAGTTGCAGTGTGGACTCACTTTGTCAACTTTGAACTCACAAAGAAAAAAATTACTAGCTAACCATGCTCCAACATATGTGGGTTTGCTGATGTTCCTCTCCACAAACAGACTAAAGAAAATGAGAGACATTTCTGAAAATGTCAGAAAAATGCTCAGAAAGATGACCACGTTTGGGTAAAAGATGGACATATAAGTAGAAATCCCTCACAGATTGTCTAGCACAAATTCCAGTGCCTGTTTTTTCCCATAATCCATCAAATACCTCAAAAATACTTTCTATAAAACTTTAATATTATAGAATCATATCATTTACTAATTACTGATTATCATATAATTCTTGAAAGAAAAGGTGACATAAAACCATTCAAAGCCTCTGGCAGTCCAGTGGGATTTATAGAAGTCTCACAGAGCTTTGAAAGGCTAAGGATTCATAGCTAATGGAATAATCAGAACTAACTGTGCAGAATAAACTTTTTATCCACCTGCTTTTACTGTAGCTGTGAAAAAGCAGGTTTTTCTTGAATTCACCTAAATAAATTGTTGGACTCCGTATTGGACTTTAGCTTAAGATATCTTGTTTTTAGAAGTTTATCAGCATAAAATTGCACAAATAGCAATGAGCATTTGACAAAAACTATTCCTCTCCCTTGACTCATTCCTAATGAAGAGACCCCATATTATGCCAAGCAAGCCCCCTTTCTCTTTTAAATCAATTTTTATTTATTTTCAATCAAATTAAAATGTTCTTTTATTTTTTAAATCAAAATACACCAGAGAATGGAACATGACTAGTCATTAGGGAAATGTAAATTAAAACCAGTGAGACAGCACCTCACATCCATGAGAATGGCTATCATCACAAAGACAGACAATAACAAATGTTGGAGAGGATGTGGAAAAACCAGAATCTTCATTCATTGCTAATGGGGATGTAGAATAGTACTGCCACTGTGAAAAACACTTTGACAGGTTTTTTTTTTCAATATATGAAATGTATTGTCAAATTGGTTTCCATACAACACCCAGTGCTCATCCCAAAAGGTGCCCTCCTCAATACCCATCACCCACCCTCCCCTCCCTCCCACCCCCCATCAACCCTCAGTTTGTTCTCAGTTTTTAAGAGTCTCTTATGCTTTGGCTCTCTCCCACTCTAACCTCTTTTTTTTTTCCTTCCCCTCCCCCATGGGTTTCTGTTAAGTTTCTCAGGATCCACATAAGAGTGAAAACATATGGTATCTGTCTTTCTCTGTATGGCTTATTTCACTTAGCATCACACTCTCCAGTTCCATCCATGTTGCTACAAAAGGCCATATTTCATTCTTTCTCATTGCCACATAGTATTCCATTGTGTATATAAACCACAATTTCTTTATCCATTCATCAGTTGA